>NC_080166.1:9067792-9367792 GCF_950295315.1 Erinaceus europaeus | reverse complement strand
TCGAGGCTAGCTTTTACATTACTGGTTGGGTGGCTGGCTGGCTGTAATAGCTTCCAGATAGGGCTGCTGTTTATCCTCTGGCCCCAGTGACTCCTTGCCTACCTTGCTTCTGTTTTTGTGCATGTGATGACCATTACAATGCTAGCCCTTTCCTTCAGGTTTTTTTTAGCATAGTGATTTTTTTTTTTTTTTTCTTTTCTGTCTGCACTGTGAGGGACAAACTTTTTTTTTTGTTTTGTCTCGGGGGTTATCGCTAGGGCTCTCTGCCTGCACTATGATCCCCTGCTCCCGGTGGCCATATTTTTTTCCCCATTGTTGTTGTTACTGCTGTTGTGGTTGCAGTTGGGTAGGACAGAGAGAAAGTGAGAGAGGAGGGGAAGACGGGAGGAAAGACACCTGCAGCCCTGCTTCACTGCTTGCAAAGCGATCCCCCTGCAAGGAACTCGAATCTGGTTCCTTGAGCTTCACCTCTGTGTGCTTAACCAGGTGTTCTACTGGCCCGCCCCCGACAAATCTTTAAACAAAAATGACTAGCTCATCTGCTCCTTCTGGCTTTTTTTGTTGGTGGTGGTGACAGTGACAGTGACTGGTTGACTGGGACATTTCAACTTTTTCAACTTTTTTTTCCCTTCTTTTCCTCCAGGGTTATTGCTTAGGGCTCTGTGCCGGCATTAAGAATCCACTGCTCCTGGAGGCCATTTTTCCCATGTTATTGGATAGGACAGAGAGAAATGGAGAGAGGAGGGGGGATAGAGAGGCAGAGAGAAAGACAGACACCTGCAGACCTGCTTCACCCCCCCAGCACGTGGGCAGCCCGGGCTTGGGTGCAGACCCTTGGGCTTAGTACTATGTGTGCTTAGCAGGGTGCACCACAGCCCGGCCTCCTCAGTTATCTTTTTTTTACTTTACCTGGTACAGGCTCAAATGCAAATTTTTATAGATGGACTACCACAAAACTACTAGGATTGAATTTATTGTTTTGTATTTTTAGTTTTCATAAATGCATGATTCATTTATGCCCGTGATGAATGTCTTTCTGAAAAGTTCAAGTACAGTGTGATGCCGCTGGCCCTGCAATCCCCATTTTTTGTGTTTTCCCAACAATTGTAGCAATGTGGAAAATTTGCTATATTGTTATCCTACTTTTCCAGCCCATTCACTTAAACTCAACCTGGCTGGGGAGATAAGGCAGAAATTTTATGCCCGGTGACTCCCTTAATGCCTGCCATGTTCCCACATGCTACTTTGTGTTGTCAGTGCCTGGCAAAAGGAATCAAGTGCCTGTTCATTTCAGTGCATTTCATCACCAGATTTCCTGTCTAAACTTTCAAAGGCACAAAAACTAAATTTGTGTGTGTGTCTTGGGCAGGGGGAGTAGGCTTGTATTATCTAAGGCGAACTTAGGCCTTAGATAAAGCTTTTAAAACAGATTTGGAACTTGAAAAGTGTTCAGTTTAATGAAATCACACGTAGTGTGCAGAAGAGGGGCTCTCGGCCATGCCTGAGCAGTGAGGGGTTATCAGCATGCATTTCATAATCATGGCAGTAACTGCTTATTGTCACGGGAAGGAGGAAAGTGTTTGCTTTTATGGGTAGAGAGATCAAAACTCAGCAGCCGCTAGACAAGGTTATGGAATAGGAATATAATCCTTATTACCAAAGGAACGAAATTAGATAACTGGAGCTTGATTACTTAGGAGGGAAGAGGCAGTTTTTCAGTACTAAGTCTTGGGCGTCTCAAAAGAATTTCACGAAGCAGGAAAATCAGTGGATTGCAAAGGCAGGTTCTAACTCAGACCGTGCTATTTAGTTGTATGACCAGCGGCTAAATATTTTATAATCTAGATCTTATTTTTCTCTTCTGAGAAATGAAGTTGAATGAAATTTTCATTACAATCCCTCCAAATTCTGCTCCTTGTGAGTTCAGCCTTGATTATAAAACAGTGTTGAAATCAGATGTTGGCTTGAGTGAATGTGAATAAGAGACACTGTAAGTTGTATAGTTGTAAATTTGGATAATTCTCCTGCTTGTCCTGAGTTGAGTCTCAGGACAGAGTTTTCTGCTATTTAGTTTTTATTTATTTACTTATTTATTTTTATATTTATTTATAAAATGGAAACACTGACAAGACTATGGGATAAGAGGAGTACAATTCCCACCACCAGAGCTCTGTATCCCATTCCCTCCACTGATAACTTTCCTGTTCTTTAACCCCATTGGATTATGGACCCAGGGTCACCATGGGGTGCAGAAGAGGGAAGGTCTGGATGCTGTAATTGCTTCCCCGCTGAACGTGGGCGTTGACAGGTCGATCCATACTCCCGGCCTGTCTCTCTCTTTCCCTAGTGGGGCAGGGCTCTGAGGAAGCGGAGTTCCGGGACACATTGGTCCTGTTGTCTATCTAGGGAAGTCTGGTTTGGCATCATGGTAGCATCTGGAACTTGGTGCTGAGAAGAGAGTTAGCAGATAAAGCCATACAAATTGTTAATTAATCATGAACTTAAAGGCTGGAGTATTGCAGATAAAGATTTGGGGTCTCCATTTTGGAAATAGCTAGTAGGTTTATTTTAGGTATATTCCAATGGTCCCATTTGGACTTTATTAGTTTTTGCCTGAGCCTGACATCTGATACGCAGGTGGACCCAGGTTTGTCTGTGGTGATGATGTTATGGCTGGAAAAAGGGCTAGAAAGCTGCATCAGGGAAGAGAGTAGCTCCCAAATATGAGAAAGGTGTATAAATATTGTTGACTGTAAACCCCATCGACTTGATCTGATCTGGGGCCCATATTCAGCATAGGAGCCTATGTGACCTCTACATCCCTGTAGGTCCGAACTCGCATTTTGTGGTCATTAGTAGGAACATACTGAGTTGCACCAATTTCAGGACCATTTTCTTCAGGTAAGAGATAGAGTATGTTATCCAACCCCCCTTCAGAAGATGGAACATTCTCTACCATTGTTGATCCATATTGAGGGCAAGGTCCTATGGGGACCCCCAAAGGGGTCCATTATATTGTTCCTGATGGAGATGACCAGTGATAATGGGGAGAGGGATCTGTTTGAGACCTAGGCTCATCATGTTTGTGTGGGAATCCCAGGACTCACGGACTAGGGCCCCAGCTGATGGGGTGGCTTGATAGTGACTAAAGAGCCATCATTAAAGTATGCCACTCTCTTGTCCTTACTCAGCTTTTGCAGTCCTTACTTTGATAAGGTTAGCTTTGGGGTGAGTGAGGGAAGTATAATAGGAAGTAGGTGAGGAGGGTATCTAAGTCTAAATAGACACTATTTTATTAGGATCTTTATGGTGTCTTTTTAGGTCTTTCTACTTGCTTGTTGAATATACTGACTCACTGAAGACTACTGTGCAAAAAAAAAAAAAAAAAAAAAAGAAGAGTAGACAAGATATTCTGAAGATATATTTAGTGCCCAAAAAAAGGGGTTAGGAGTGTCAAGGGCCAGAAGTGAGAAAGCTTTTTGTTAACTAGAAAGCAATCTTGCACTTATGATATTGTAACGTGCGTGCTCAACTGGGGGCACCACCACCCGGCCCCGCACTTATGCCACTGTAAGAACACATCACGGTGTGATTTCCACTGATTGTCTTTTTTTTTTTTTTTTAAATGCAAAGTGACAAAATTTTTAAAAAAATTTCTTTATTGGGGAATTAATGTTTTACATTCAACAGTAAATACAATAGTTTGTACATGCATAACATTTCCCAGTTTTCCATATAACAATACAACCCCCACTAGGTCCTCTGTCATCCTTTTTGGACCTGTATTCTCCCCACCACCCACCCCAGAGTCTTTTACTTTGGTGCAACATGCCAATTCCAGTTCAGGTTCTACTTGTGTTTTCTCTTCTGATCTTGTTTTTCAACTTCTGCCTGAGAGTGAGATCATCCCATATTCATCCTTCTGTTTCTGACTTATTTCACTTAACATGAATTTTTCAAGGTCCATCCAAGATTAGCTGAAAACAGTGGTCACCGTTTTTAATAGCTGAGTAGTATTCTACTGTGTATATATACCACAACTTGCTCAGCCACTCATCTGTTGTTGGACACCTGGGTTGCTTCCAGGTTTTGGCTACTACAAATTGTGCTGCTAAGAACATATGTGTACACAGATCTTTTTGGATGGGTGTCTTGGGTTCCTTATGATATATCCCCAGGAGAGGAATTGCAGGGTAGGTGCATTTCTAGCCTTCTGAGAGTTCTCCAGACTGTTCTCCACAGAGGTTGGACCAATTTACATTCCCACTAGCAGTGCAGGATATTTTTTTTATTATCTTTATTTATTGGATAGAGACAGCTAGAAATTGAGAGGTGAGGGGGAGATAGGGAGAGAAAAAGAGAGCCACCTGCAGCATTGCTCCACCACTCAAAAAGTTTTCCCCTTGCAGGTGGGGGTTAGGGATTTGAACCTGGGTCCTTGCACACTGTAACATGATGCTCACCAGGTATGCCACCACCCAGCCCCTGATTGTCCTCTTTATCAGAGGGAAGATTACTTGGTCATTTTGTTAAGTTTTTTTTCTTTTTCTTACCTCCAGGGAGACAGAGGGCTAGAGAAAGAGCTGTTTCACTGCTTGTGAGGTGTCTCCTTTGCAGGTGGGGAGTCGGGGGCTCAGACCCAGATCCTTGTGTGTGTCCTTGGGCTTTGTACTCTGTGTGCTTAACCAAGTGCACCACCGCCAGGTCCCCTTCAGTTTGTATTGTCTTTGAGGTACAGAAGATTTATTGTCATTGTTTTCCTCCCCATGTGCTATAACGACTTATAACACAGTTGATTTTTCGAGTGTTTGACTATAAGTGACGCTTCACTATGAAACTCTTAAGCTCCTGAATCAGTCTCACTCTGCCCTTTACCTCGAACCTGCTTCTTTCTATTGCGGTTCACTTCAGATAGTTTCAGGTACTTTTAGTATTGGGAACTGAAGAGATGAAAAGAAAAAGTAAGTTGCCAGAACTATGAGGCTACTGCAAAATTATGTTCTCAATCCCAGAAAGCACTGTTTGAGACTTATAGTTTTTCAGTTCACATATGTATCTGTTACCCCCTGCATGAATTTGACAGCAGCTAACCTCAAGGATAAGGATTATGGGGGTGGGGGGAGAGAGAGGAGAGCTTGGTCTCTGCCCGTGTTTGTGTGTGTCCTCGAAAGCTGTGTGCTTGTGGCCTATGTAGTGGTACAGTGGATATAGCAGTGGACCCTTAAGCATGAGGTTCTGAGTTTGATGTTGGCATTGCCTGTGCTAGTAATGCCCTGCTGTCCTCTCTCTCATAAATAAAAGCTATGTGCTCTAGATTCCATGGCAGTCACCTCTGGAATTCTGCCCTCCCCCCAGCCCCCATTCTGCATTGTCTTTAGCTCCTTCTGAAGGCTCTGAATGGGAGCTGTCATGTGCTGTTCTTACCGTTTTTTGAAAGCCCCAACTTCATCATAGCCTGATTTCTTTGCTTGCTTTTTGCCACCAGGAGGATTGCTGGAATTTAGTGCCTACAGTTTCACCTTTTCTGGCAGTCACTTTTTCCTTCCTCTTTTGTTTTGTAGAGGTAAGAGGATGGCATAGAGAGGGAGAAAAGAAAAGGAGAAAGAGAGAGAGAGAGAGAGAGAGAGAGAAAGAGAGAGAGAGGAGAGACACCTCTTGTGAAGCTCCCCATCCTTCATGTGGGGGACCAGGAACTTGAACCTGGGTCCTCACATATGTAACATGTGCTCTCCTGAGTGAGCCATTGCCTGGTCCTTCATCACTGACTCTTTGAGGGAGAAACTGGACTTGGCTCCTGATTGCCTGCATCATTCTAAATAATCTTCAGCTGCCCTGGGGAGTATGCATTCTGGACCTCTTTGAGAGCCCGTGTGGGGCTTCTGTTTGCATTTAGAATTCATTTGCTCAGGACAAGACAAGACCGATGCTCCCAGAGTACAGCTCTTCAGGACTTGTTCTTTCCCCCACTCCCCAATGTTCTTATTCATTTTAGTGCCTTGTGTACTTTAAAAAAAAATAGAAAGATGAGACAGAAATAATAATGGATAAAGCAACAGTGTCTTCACCCGTGAGGTTTCATCTGTAACAGGAGAACGGTTAGGCTTCTGAAGTGTACCAGTGGTCGTAGCAGTCTAACTTAGCTGGTGTCCACACACAGCTCCCCTACCTCCTCTTAAGTGTGTCTTGCAAGTACAAGGTGCTATTGTTATGGCAGCAAATAATGTAAGCCAATACTCCTGTGTTTATAGATGGCTCTGAAAAGAAAGCAACTGGAGAGAAGAAACCAACAATTGTGGCCAGAGAACAAGTACTTAGGTCCGTTTTGCTGGAGGTCTCTTTCTTGGTGTGGGCTTAGAAAGGAGGCAGGTCTTTCCCAACAGGAAGCCAGTAGTAACCTCTGCTCTGACCAGCAGTCAGCTACTGATGTTATTTCTTAGCAAAGATGTCTGTACTTGCTTTTTCTGGGGGGGTGGTGAGGCTCATCCCTGGAACTCCATCTCTCCAGGCTGACTTTTTCAGATATAGTTGGGGGCAGGGGGAGGACATGGAGAGACCACAGCACGGAATCTTCCTTCAACACAGTGGGGGCTGAGTCAAACCTGGGCCTCACACAGGACAAAGCAGCACACTAGTCAAGTGAGTTATTTTCACTGACCCTGTGTTTGCTTTTAATTTGGAAAGACATGATTATGATAAAAATTAAGCTAAGTACTTATCTGCTTATTTCTGGCTTCATTCTGTCATCACTGGTTTTGACTGTGAGACCCAAAGCTTATAAGCATGAGTTTATTTCCAAATAGAAACTCCTTGTAGAGAATTTGAGGTTATCTTTTCACCTCCACCACAAGTCAGCTGCTAGTCTGCCTATGGTTGAGTTCCTCGTGGGTGAATATTCTCTGGGTCAGGCTATTGGGTCTCCATTTTGGAGGTAGATGAGAGCAGATGAAGTAATAGCTCGCTTCTAATATAAATATCTATGACAGTGCCTTCAGTTAATTTCCTGAGTATGAGATTGCTCAATCAAAATATAGACCATTTTTTAATCTTATTTAATCTTGTCATTGCTAAGGCTTCTCTACTGAGACAAACTTTTTTTGTCCTTCAGTTAGACAGGGAGGGAGAGATTCAGAGACAGAGAAAGCTTAGCACACCATCAAAGCTACCTCCAGTGTGGTGGGACCAGGCTCGAGCTGCAGTTGTGAAAGTGACAAGTTAGATTCACTGTCCAGCTGACATGTCTTACTCCCCACTTTCCACCCCCACCAGGTATATTGCTGGCCTTCACACCTGTGTGACTCATAGCTCCTGGTGGAAGCTTTTTTCCAGAGAGAGGCTGAGAGACAGAGAAGTTGAAATATCACAGTGCTGCTCCTCAGCTCATGAAACATCTTCCCATGCAGGTGGTCCCATGTGATGTCCAGGGGCTTGAACCAGGGTTGTCTCTCATGTTAAAGTGTGTGCTCTGCTGGGTGAACTATTTCCTGCCCCGTCCCCATTATTTTATTTTTATGAGATAGATGGAGGTAGGAGAAAGAGACCCCAAAGAACCACTTTACTGTCCATTGGCATGCCACTTGTCTCTGTCCTCAGGTGATGCCAGGAATTAATTGAACCCAGATTCTTGTGCATGGAAGGCATGTACTCTGTCCACTGACCCACCTCTCAGGTTTCCATTTAAATTAAATTAATTTTATTTATTTTTATTAGTGATTTAATAATGATTAACAAGGTTGTAGGATAAGAGGGATACAATTCCATACAGTTTCCACCACCAGAACTTTGTTTCCCATCCCCTCCAGTCAAAAGTTCCCCACTCTTTATCTCTCTGGGTGTATGAACCAAAATTCTTTATGGGGATGCAGGAGGTGGGAGGTCTGGCTTCTGTAGTTGCTTCTCCATTGGACTTGGATGTTGGCAGGTGTATCCATAACCCCCAGCCTGTTTCTATCTTTCCTTAGTGGGATAGGGCTCTGGGGAGTGGGGTTCCTGGACACATTGGTGAGGTTGTCTGCCTAGGGGAGGTCAGGATGGAATCATGGTAGCATCTGCAGCTTGGTGACTGAAAGGCCGTAAGATAGAAAGTGGGACAAATTGTTTAAAGATCAGGAACCTAAAGGTAAGAATAGAGAAGATGGAACTAAAGGTCTTCCTGTGGGAGGAAGCTAGGAAGTCTGTTTTCAACGCTGGCAGGGGATTGAACCTGGGACTTTGGAACCTCTTTGCATAACCACTGTGCTATCTCCCTTGCCCTTAAGGTTTCCATTTTCATCTTTTTTTCTTTTTTCATATAGTTATCACTAGTCATCTTCCAGAATCATTATACACTTACCACATCATGAGAGTCAAGTGCACTCAGTAGTGCGACTGCCCTCCAGGAGACCTCCTTATTATCTTAACCTTCGAACAGTCTTTACCACCTAAAATAAAATAACTGTTCATTGTACATAGTTTATATTGAGTCAATAGCGGTTTTGTGTGTGTGTTGCTGAGGATATTGTGCCTCGTGTATGTCCAAAGCACTGCTGAATTTTAGAGAGAGGGGAGAAGGTGACACAAACAAGAGAAAAAGACACCACAGCTGACTTCATGGAGCTGGGATGCTCCCAGGTGTTGCTGGGGGCTCACCACAGCATGGTGAAGTATAGACTCTACAAGGGGAACTATTTCCCGAGTTAATAGCAGGCTTTCTTTCTAGAGCCAGACCTTGTACATGCATGATTTTACTGTTCCCAGGTCAACTTTTTCATTCAGAAAACTGGATGGAGGGCAATGGGGAGTAACCATAGCATTAGAGCTCTCCCTGGTACGATGGCACGCTCATGTGGTGCCAGGGTTCAGATCTGGGCTGCACGCGTGACAGGGCATACACCCTTTGTGCTTAGCTATCTCTCTGGCCCAGATGTGATTTTTATTTTGATTTATTATTATTATTATTTTTTTACTACTAGCTTATTGAATTTTTCCTTATGCTTGGAGACTTACCTTCTTCTTGTTTTTATTTTTTATTTTATTATTTTATTTTATCATAATTGCCATCAGGGTTATCACTGGGGTTCTGTGCCTGCATGGTGGATCCAGTGCTCTGGTGGCTTTTTTCTTTTTTGGTCGGACAGAGAGAATTTGCTAGAGCAGGAAGCAAAGGCAGAGAGACACCTGTAGCACTTGCTCATGAAACTTCCCTCACTGCAGGTAGGGAGCTGAGGCTCAAACCCAGGACCTTGCACGCGGTAATGTGTGTGTCTAACCAGGTGCTCCACTGCCCAGCCCCTCTATCTTAATTTTTTTTTTCCCTCCAGTTGCTGGGGCTCGGTGCTGGCACCATGAACCCACCTCTTCTGGTAGCTTTTCTTTTCTTTTTCTTTTTATTTGATAGGACAGACGGAAGTTGAGAGGGGAGGGTGAATAGAGGGATAGGAAGATATTTGTAGACCTGCTTCATCCCTTGGGAAGCTACCTTCCCGTCAGGTGGGGAGGTGGGGGGCTCAAACTGGAATCCTTGTGTGGTTCCTTGCATGTCGCACTATGTGCGCTTAACCTGGTGCGCCACAGCCTGACCCCCTCTTAAGTTCTTTATACCCCTTTGTTAATGGGATATTCCTTTTTTAACTTCTCGTAAAAGATAAACAGACATTTAAAATGTTAAGAGTTTATTTGAGCAAAAAATTGATTTAAATTGGGCAGTGTCAAAAGCAAGTATTAGAAGTATGTCGTTACACTTAACAATGAACAAAAACTTAGTAAAAGCCCCCAAATACAGAACAGTAATGGCTATGACCATGGACTGCAAACTCAGACTGACGTAGGCTTAGAGGTCACACAGGCTCCTGTGCTAAATATGAATAGATATGAGCCCTAGGTCAGGTTGTTGGGGTTTATAGTTAATGGGGTTTATATACTTCCTTCATGTTTGGGTGTTACTCTGTCCTAATCCAGCTTTCTAGCTCTATTCTCAACTCTGATACCGTCTTCCCAGAGAATATTTTTAGTTGACCTGTGTTGTATGCTTTACATTGGGTTCTAGTTCTCCCCCGCCAAGAGAATTAGATCAGTCCTGTTAATTTCGTGGGCCCGCTTGGCCCCGCCCCTAGGAACCCCGCCAGAGTTCGAGAGTTGCAGAGGAAGAGTTGGAGAGGGTTCCTGAGTTGCAGAGTAAGAGAGAGTGCTTGCGCCGCCGCAAAGAGACAGCAGAGTTCTGTTTGGTGATTAGTTTGTCTTAGTTTATGAATCGTTGTTCCTGAATAAAGAAATACAGCTTCCCTGCCCAGCTGTTGTCTCAGCGTCTCTGTTACCCGCCGTGAAGCAAGCCCGCCCGGCTAGAGCCGCCGAATTTTAACAACAGACCTGCATGTTAGCTATCAAGCTCAAGCAAAAATTATTAATCATGGGCCCCTTTGGAAGACGCCTAAAATAGACTTCCCAACTTTTTTTTTCACTTGAAGACCCCTAATTTCATCTGCTCTATTCCTGCCTTTGGTTTTCTGTTTATTAAACAGTTTGTCCTGCTTTATATCTTACTGCCTTCTAGCCGCCAAGTTACAGATGCTACTATGATTCCATCTTGACCTCCCTGGGCAGATGACCTTACTAGTGTGTGTCAAAGTCTCGCTTCTCCAGAGCCCCACCCCACTAGAGAAAGATAGAAACAGGCTGGGGGGATGGATCCACCTGCCAGTGTCCACGTCTAGCAGAAAAGCAATAACAGAAGCCAGACCTTCCACCTTCTTCACCCCATAATGAATTTTTTAAAAATATTTATTTAATTTATTTATTCCCTTTTGTTGCCCTTGTTGTTTTATTGTTGTAGTTATTATTGTTGTCGTAGTTGTTGGATAGGACAGAGAGAAATGGAGAGAGGTGGGGAAGACAGAGAGGGGGAGAGAAAGATAGACACCTGCAGACTTGCTTCACCGCCTGTGAATCGACTCCCCTGCTAGTGGGGAGTCAGGGCTCGAACCGGGATCCTCATGCCGGTCCTTGTGCTTTGCGCCACCTGCGCTTAACCTGCTGTGCTACAGCCTGACTCCCGCAGGGAGAGATTTTTATTTAAAAAAAGACAAAAGCAAAGCTATTAAGTATTTGAATTGACAGTAGTTTAAGTAGGTACATTATTTGGGAAACCGAGATGCCGTTTGTGATTGGTGATTGTAGGTTTTGATTACTTAACCTTGAGGCCTTTCCGGCTAAGGTTCTTGTTTACAAAGGCTACTATGGTGTGAAAGTCACTTTCCTCTACTGGCCTCCCTTGAATTAATATATAACACTTCCCTTTCCAGTTACTAGACCAAGGAGTGAGTGCAAGAATAAGAATTGTGATTTGGACTCGAGTGGGAAAGCCACCCAAAATTAACTGTGTATGTGTCTGTGTCAGTAGTTCATCTCTCCGGGGAACATAAATTTCTAGAATCAGAGACTTGCGATAGTGAAAACAGGGTTACAAGGTCATTCTCATAATTGGCTCAGGAGCATGGTAAATTTTTTCAGACTTCATCTCGAAGCCACCATGACAGGAACACGTGCAGATCAAGGCTAATTATATTAGCTGGGCTAAGCGAGTGCTGGGTTAGGATTGGGAAAGGCCAGCAAAGAGCTGTGAACACCGGAAACCCACCTAGGTGGTGAATGCTCAAAATACATAAAAGAGCAGTTTGTGTTCTCCTGCAGAAAGCAACGGGAAGTAGTAAGATTTGCCAATAACAGGTTCTTGTTACATTTTCTATAAACAGTGTTGCACTAACATCTACCCCTTCTCTCCCAGTGTTGGTCTATTTCAGAAGCAAAGTGGTGCAGGCCAAGTAACTTCATAAGGAGACGTACAGGTTCACAATTAAAAAAAAAAATTCTTTTCCAGTATAAAAATCACATTACTGGGTGTCGGGCAGCGGGCTAAGCGCATGTGGCGCAAAGCTCAAGGACCCGTGTAAGGCTCCTGGTTCGAGCCCCCGACTCCCCACCTGCAGGGGAGTCACTTCACAGGCGGTGAAGCAGGTCTGCAGGTGTCTGTCTTTCTCTCCCCCTCTCTGTCTTCCCCTCCTCTCTCCATTTCTCTCTGTCCTAGCCAACAATGATGACGACAACAACAATAAAACAACAAAGGCAACAAAAGGTAATAAATAAATAAAAATCTTAAAAAATTGTTTTAAAAAAAGTTTTTAAAAATCACATTACTAAGTACCCACTATGTGCCAAGCCCCTTGGTGGGCCCAGGGGAGCAGAAACAATCTTGAAAAATTTTTTTTAATGTATTTACTTATTTATTTAATGCCTCCAGGTTTATTGCTGGGGCTCAGTGCCTGTACTGCGAATCCACTGCTCTTGGAGGCCATTTTCCCCCATTTTGTTGCCCTTTTTGTTGCCCTTTATTGTTATTGTTGCCATTGCTATTGTTGTTGTTGTTGGACGGGACAGAGAGGCGAGAGAGGATGGGAAGACGGGGAGAAAAGGATAGACACCTGCAGACCTGCTGCACTACCTGTGAAGTGACGCCCTGCCCCTGCCCCCATTAAAATACAAGGGCAACAAAAGGGAAAATAAATAAATTTTAAAGTAAATAATTAACTCAACAGTGCCAGTCTAACTTTTTTCCTCTTCTATTTATTTTTATTTTTTCTTATTTGATAGGCTAGAGAGAACTTGAGAGAAGGAGGGGTAGGGAGGGAGAAAGACACCCGCAGTACTTGCTTCACTGCTTGTGAGGGTTCTCCCCTGCAGGTGGACGATGGGGGCTTGAATCCAGGTCCTGGCACCTGGCGGTGTGTGCCTTCACTACCTGGCTTGGCCAATGAGCATTTTCTGGCAAGGCGTTAAGAATAGTTAACTTAGAGTAACTATAGGAGTTGTGTGGCAGCTGTAAAGAAAGAACACTAGGGAGAACTAGAGCATTCTGGTGTGAAACTAGAGCATTCTGGATTTTGTACTAGGATATTAAACTGATAAGAACAGATACTGCACATGATTGTAGCCAAAAGGCCGAGAAGCGATGTGTACTAGGATATTGACAGCAGATATTAAACAAAATGTCAAGAAACATTTAAGAGGTTAAAATAACAAAAACTGTGTTAAGGTGAGAATGTTCTTCAGAATTCCCTGATTGGCTTGGTCACTGAGATTAATCATCATAGGAGGCTGTGAACTGCAATGTTAAATATAGGAAGAGGACCATGTTTGGTGGTCTGGGTTAATTCCAGACATGTTGAGTCCCAAATACTCATCAGTGCTCCTGTAGTTAAGTACTGTGGACAGTTTGCTGTGAGAATCTGAAGCTTGGAGTGAAGTCTCGAGCAAGTGATTTGGGAGTTGTTATCGTAGTGATGGGCTCATTAATAGTTGTCACGGTTAAAGTTAGAAAGAAGAACTTGCTGGAGAGAGAGGAGCCTAAGAGATCTTGGGGCCAGTATTAAGTGTGGAGGAGGAGACCATGTAGCATTTGAGGTGGAAGGACTGGTTAGTGAAAGAAGAGATGGAGGTGAATCGTGGCAGAGGAGAAAAGGAGATTTGCTTTTAGAAAGCAGTAAATAGTCTTTAGTGTGGAAATGCACAAGACTGTTTTCCATGACCAAGAAACTTCTCTTCCATCCTGAAAGCACCATATTTTTTTTTTTTAATTTTATTAGTGATTTAATAATGATTAACAAGATTGTTAAGACACCCTCTTTGTCTATTCTCACTCACGTTCACCTCCGGTTATGTCCTATTCATGACCGCTCTTCCATTTCCCTTAAGTTTTATTTCATTGTATTTATGTTGTCTTTCTTGATGTTCATGATCAGTTGACCTTAAGTTGGGTAAAGATATCACGCACCCCCAAAATACAATATGGCACAAATGAGATATTTGACTCTCATGGTCTCACATGATGTGTTTTTTCCAGATGTGTGGAGCAATGTATTGCTTAATGAGAAAAGCTAAAAATATTTTTTAATGTTCCTTACAATCTGCCTTTGTTCTAAACACATTTAATTTTTTTTTTCTTCCTTTCCTCCCTTTCTTTGGGTTTTGAAGTTTCAAACACAGGGCTTGGCAAAGGAAATGGAACCATGACGTTTGGCTTTTTGTTTTGAAGTTGTTGAGTTTAGCAGACTGTGTTCATAGGGTGTGAATTGCAGGATATAGTTCTGAGGTCCTCCCTACCAGCAGACCCCACATCAGGGTTATTCTGGGAAACCTTATCCAAAGTTGACTATAAAACGCAGGGCTGAACTTTGTTAAAAGGGCTAAACAGGAAATAGTTATAAATAACTACTCAATCTTAATTCAGTCCTAGTTACTTTCTCACATTTATTTTATAATACATTTTACAAAACATTTCCCTCTAAAAAAAAATCTTTCATGGCAGAGGACCTAGTGGGGGTTGTATTGTTAGGTTGGAAACTGGGAAATGTTATGCATGTATAAACTACTGTATTTGCTGGTGACTGTAAAACATTAATCCCCCAATAAAGAAATAAAGAAAACTTTAATTCCTTAATTTCTGGGGTTATATTTTTATTTCACTTTTTTATAGAGAAGACTTTTCACTTTAATGTTCATGGAATGGTACCTCCCCCTTATTAGAGAGGAATTAGAATTTAACAATATCTGAGGTACAAAAGAAATTCTCAAGAAAAGGAATACATAAATGTTATTTATGTGTGGACGCATGTATCTTTTATATTTTGTTGACATGTGTTTATGTTATTTGAACCCTGACGGGAATTATAAGCTTTCGCCAATGTAGTTGAGTAGATGAACACTATTTATCAACTTTTTCCTCATTATGCACCTCTCTCCTTTGATAGCCTTCCGCCTCCCCCCCTTTTTTCTTTTCCACCAGGATTATAGCTGGGGCTTAGTGCTGGCACTATGAATCCTCTGTTCCTGGCAGCCATTTTTTTCCCTCTTATATATTTTTTATTAGCTAGGATAGAAAGAAACTGAGAGGGGAGGGTGAGCTAGAGAGGGAGAGAGAAAGAGAGACACCTGCAGACCAGTTTAACCTATTCATGAAGTGTTCCTGCTGTAAAGGGGAAATGGGGCCCTGAACCCTGGACCTCGAGCTGTTGATGTGCTGCGAGCCCAACTGCATGTCCCACTGGCTCCCTGAAACCTTAGTACCCTCTTTTCCCCTTAGCCGTTACCCCAGATTCTATTTCATTTCCTTGAGGGAAATATTACTGTGTTAAAAATGCAGAGTTAAAAGAGCAGAGGAGACAAAGACTTAACATCCTTGTGTGTCCTCAGGCTTTGTGTTGAACTCAGTTTGTTGCCCCCTGGACCAACCACCTTCCTACCCTTTTTATTTTTATTTTATTTATTTATTATTATTATTATTATTTTTAATCCAGAGCACTGCTTATTGCTGGCTTATGGTGCTGCAGGGGATTGAAATTGACATCATTTTTAATGGTTAATTTGTAACTGTTAAATTTAAAAACATTCTGAACTACTTCAGTTAGTATCTAGTTCAGTACCTGCCTGGGACCTTACATGCTCTTGTGCAAACTAGTGAATTCTGGGATTTTTAAGGAAGAGCTGTCTATTCATTTCTCTGGGAATTTTTGGATATTTATTTATATCTGCCTCTGGGTTGTAAGACCCAGAGGAAGGTCTTATTCAGTATGTGTTAGTAGTCACTGCCTAGCATGGTATCTGCCTTGCTGGCTCTCAAGAAAATTTTGTTATCTCATGAATAAATGAATAAATGGATGAATGAATGAATGAATGAATGAAAGAATGAATGACCAGGGTAAAGTGTATCAGTCAAATCTGAGAACATAAAGATTGAGGGCAGAAAAAAAAAACAGCAAAAAACGTGTATTTGTGAACTTGCAGATTAATGACCAACAAGGAGCCAATCCCAGACTAGAGACATGATCTGAACCCAGAGTAAAGGGAAGTAGAAGGGTTTGGGGAGTGTGTCTGGTGAGAACCGTTTGAGCAGAAGGGTTATGTGAAGGTGATTTCCTTACTGTGAAAGCAATGAGTGAAGATCCCTGTAGATCTTGTATACGCGTTAAATTAGAATGAGTGTAAAATATGGAGGCTTGGCTCAGAGAACGGTGCCGCAAGGAATCTCTAAACTTTCTAGGACACACCGAATGTTTCTGGGATGTTGTTAACATTTAAAGAATTGGGACTCAGATTCTATCAATTATGCTTCCCCGAGAGTGGACATAAAAAGTGAAAAATTGACAGTGTTGATGCCATGTTTAACCTATTTTAAATATCATGTGTTGGATACAACCATATCAGAAGGGCCCTCACTTAGCAGTAATGGGAGGGCTTTAGAAACACAGTCAAGGATTTTCAGAACTTGCTTGAGGCTGCAACATAGCCAGTTAGCCAGAGTACAGGCACCAAAACTCCTCTTATCACTAGGCTTCCGCTCTTGCTCTTTGGTTTATACCTCACTGTCTCTTTGAAAAAATGTTTATGCCTTGAGAATTTGTGTATTTGAGCTGTCTCCTTGCCCCCACCCCCCACCCGCCATTTAGCTCTATTTGTGCTCAGTTCAAAAAAGGCCAGAGGAATGTGACTTATTTCTTTGGCCATATTTTCTTCCAGTGACTTTTGCTAATTTCCCCTAAATTTTAGCACCTGCTATTTATGCATCCAAAACTTCCTATTCCTTTTGAATATCATAAATTATGTGTAAAGATTTAGTTAAGATCTATTCTGAGGGAGTTGGGGCAGTAGTGCAGTGGGTTAAGCACAGGTGGTGGCCATAAGGAGCCCTGTTCGAGCTCCTGGCTCCCCCCCCCCCCCCCCCACTGGCAGGGGAGTCGCTTCGCAGGTGGTGAAGCAGGTCTGCAGATGTCTATCTTTCTCCCATCCAAGTATTAACCAGACCCGAACCTGCTTAGCTTCTGAGATCAGACAAGATCGGGCGTGTTCAGGCTGGTATGGCCGTAGACAGATGTCTATCTTTCTATCCCTCTCTGTCTTCCCCTCCTCTCTCCATTTCTCTCTGTCCTACCCAACAACGAAAACATCAGTAACAACAATAATAACTACAACAATAAAACAACAAGGGCAACAAAAGGGAATAAATAAATAAATCTGTTCTGAAGGTCGTGTTTGCTAGAAAGTTAGCAGGGAGTAGGAAGACTGAAGTTATTAGAAGCAACACCAAATGTGACTCATACCTTTGCACACAAGGTGAGTCTAGTCCAATAAAAGTTTTATTTGGGACCATTCTTAGAGAGCAGTTTTAAAATTAGTTTTATAAATAGAGTACACTGAGAATTGATACTGAGATTAATGATGGCTTTATTAGTACTATAATTTATAGTAACACCATTCCCACCACCAAAGGTCTGTGTGTCCTTTCCCACGCACGCACACACACACACACACACAGTGAAGGCCCTCGTGCTATACTTTTTAATCACTGTTTATAGTTAAACCTTCTGACGATATTTCCACGACACCCTTTTTTTTTTTTTTTAAATTTCTACAATACCCTTTTCTGTTGTGAGTAATATGTGGAATTAGGAAAATCACTGATGGGGTGGGGTGGGGCGGATAGTGCTGGACCAAGATAGATAACATTCAGTTTCCATGGCCTGGTAGAAGGGTTTTTCAATCAAATTGTATCTGTAATTGAAAAACCCATTATTCTATATTTGTGACAGGAAGCAATGTTGGTATTACTGACAAACTAGGTTATTCTGCTTAACCTTTATTGTATTTCATCTCATGATCCCAGCTTTTCAACTTTTGGGTGTAGATGGGAGAGAATTCCTTCCCACGTTTTAGGGAGTGCTATTAAAACACATTTATTTTGTTTAATTGCTTTTGTTTCACACTTCTATACAGACAGATCCACCCCCCCCCCCCATCTGTATGGTTGTGACACTGGATGTGTTTGGGTGTGCCTTACTCTAACGATATTTGACATGAAAAAAGGTGATGAAATGTTTGGAAAGTACTCAGGACAGGATGCCTTAGTTTAGTAGTCACTTTTATGCAAATTTGTCTTGCTTCTCAGTATGTGCAGCACAGATAGGTGGTTATGAGCTTCATATCTGGAAGACTTTTTTGCTTAGAAGAGAGAGAGGACAAGCAGAACACCATTTGGTTTGGGCTTATGGTGGTGCTGGGGATGGAACTTAGGACTCTGGTGGCTTTAGACATTCCAGTTGAGGCCCTACCAGGTTGAGTTATTTCTCTGGCCCTGGTTATATATTCATTTCTTTAGTAAATGACTAGATTTGGTTGAAATTTAGAACTTCTCTTACAACTTCTCTGATAACGTTTTAGGTTGTTTTTAGAAGGATAGATTTATAGTGCCGAAGGGAACCTCCAGGTCTTTTCATTTCTGTTCACAGTTTGTGGACACTTTGCCTTGAAGAGGAAAGGTGACTTGTCTGAGAACCAAGAATGAAGCTTAACTTCTGAGATACTGCTTCATGTTGCTTAAATTCTACTCTGCTCTTTAGTGGGCGGACTTTAAGATGAAAACACGCGGCCCCTGGTCTTAAGAGTATTTTGCTTGTCCTGTGTACTATTTGTCGTCTCTTCAAATCGGTTGTCAGTACTGAAAAGGCTTTTAGAAAATTTCAGCTTTCTGTCTTTCCCTCTCTGTCTCCCCCTCCCCTCTCAATTTCTCTCTGTCCTATCAAATACAATAAAAACAGACCAATAAACAACAACAGAAACACTAGGTGTTGGTGTACCTGGTTAAGTGAATGTGTTATCATGCCAAAGATGAAGGTTCAAGCCCCTGGTCCCACCTGCAGAGAGGAAGCTTCATGAATGGTGAAGTTGTGATGCAGGCATCTCTGTCTTTCTCCTTTTCCCTCCCTCCCTTTCCCTCTCCCTCCCCTCCCCTTCCCCTCCCCCTTTCTCCCCTCCCCCTCCCCTCTCCTCCTCTCCCTCACCTTATTTACCCTCATTTTCTATCCTGCCAAATAAAATAAATACAAATTAAAAAATTCAGCTTTGGGGGTCTAGCAATAGTGCAGAGGTCAAGTGCAAGTGGCAGGAAGCACAAGGACCTGTGTAAGGATCCTGGTTCAAGCCCCCAGCTCCTCACCTGCAGGGGAGTCGCTTCACAGGCGGTGAAGCAGGTCTGCAGGTGTCTGTCTTTCTCTCCCCCCCCCTCTCTTCCCTTCCTCTCTCCATTTCTCTCTGTCCTATCCAACAACAATGACATCAACAACAACAGTAACTACTACAACAACAAAACAAGGGCAACAAAAGGGAAAATAATAATTTAAAAAAATAATTCAGCTTTATGGCTTCTTTTAAATTGGAAATGAAAGGATTTGAATGGATCTCTTTTCATGAGAGGATGCTGCCCCTTTGGATGGGATTTATACTTTCAGGATCACCAGCTGAGTTTTTACCAGTTACCATATATATATATAATTTTATTTTTGCCAGTTACCATTTCTTTGTGCCCTATCCTGTGTCTCTGTAAGCATTGGAGGTTGGATTCCTCTTTTAGTCCTGACAAAGTCAACTGCCTGATTATATTGTACATCCCATGGGAACTACTATATGTTTGTTATATTTTCTTTCAGTCCTGTTCCTGCTTCTCTTAACTTTTTTCGTCAATTTTTAAAAAAAAATACTATTAATTTAGTATTAATTTGCAAAAATATAAGATAACAGGAGTCTGATTCCACACTGTTCCCACCACTAGAGTTCAGTGTCCCCATTGCCTCCATTCTTAGCAACATCGCCCCGTCAGATATTCGTCGGGAGGCGGCATCATCTAAGTTCATTTCCCACTTCTACGCTCGACCGGACCTGCCAATATACGCGGATATCTTCGCCCACCCTGTCCAACGCTTGACGTCTCGTCACCCAATCTGGTCCCCTACGCCTACACTGAACTTCTCTGTTCCAGACTCTTGGAAACAGAGTTGGCAGTCAGCTGAGGTCAAGAACAAACCCCTCATCACAGACCCCTGCAAGCGTCAACCCGGCTTTGACCTAGCACGTTATGATTGGGCCCTCCTCAATCGCTATTGAACAGGCCATGGCCGGTGCGCCGCTATGTTCCATCGCTGGGGAGCCAGAGACGACCCGAACTGCCCCTGCAGCTACAGACAGACTATGACCCACATAGTCAACGACTGCCACCTCTCCAGATTCAAAGGAGGTCTCGAAACTTGACATCAGGCTCAACCTGACGCTGTTGACTGGCTACGGAAGAAGGGCAAACACTAGAAGAAGAAGAATTGCCTCCATTGGAAACTGTTTTAGTTCTCCCAAGATCACAGATATGGGTTGACTATTATTTCTATAGCTATATATATATTCCCCCCCCCCCCGCCCTTTCTTCTAAGGTCCTGCCTTCTCTTCCTTTCTAAGCCACACCTACTATTTCTGAGTGCCCTTCCTTTTTTGTTTGTTTTGTTTTTTTCCTCCCTTCTCTTCTCTTTTCTGATCCTAATGGAATTGGAGGTCAGAGCCCTTTGGTCATCTTTCCCTAACATTTACCCTTCCAGGAGTATGGACCAACATTTTTTTATGGGATGCAGAAGGTGGGAGTTCTGGCTTCTGTCATTGCTTCTCCACTAGTTATGGGCATTGGCAGGTGGATCCAAACCCCCAGCCTGTTTCTGTCTTTCCCTAGTGAGGTGGGGCTCTAGAGAGGTAAGGTTCTGGGACACATTGGTCATCTGCTTAGGGAGTTCAGGATGGAATTGTAGTAGCATCTGCAGCTTGATGGCTGAAATACTGTAAGATTTTAAAGCAGGACAAAATATTTAATGAACAGGAACCATAAAGTTAGAGTAGATGGGCATAGGGATTTTAGGGTTGATAGAAGCTAGGAAGTCTATTTTAGCAAGTAAATTTATTATTATTATTTAGCAAAGACATTTAATTTTTTTGCAAATAAAGCAACTATGAAGCAACAGGCCCTCCTCTACTAAGGACAAGTCTAAGTCAGCAGAGGAAAACAGAACTGGCCTTCGCAGCTCCATTTCCATCAAGACTGAAGAGGAGGGAGCAGGTGGTGGCACAAGCACTTGAGTGCATATGTTACCATGCACAAGGACCCAGGTTCAAGTCCCCCTCCCCCTGTCTTCACCTGTAAGGGGGAAGTTACATTCTTCCTTTCTTTCTCCTTCTTCTCCTTCTCCTTCTCCTTCTCCTTCTCCTTCTTCTTCTTCTTCTTCTTCTTTTTTAAAAAAAACCTTTTTATTATCTTTATTTATGTATTGGATAGAGACAAAGAAATTGAGAGGAAAGGGGGTGATTGAGAGGGAGAGAGACAGAGAGACTCCTGCAGCCCTGCTTCACCACTCACAGAGCTTTCCCCCTGCAAATGGGGACCAGGGGCTCAAACCTGGGTCCTTGTGCATTGTAACAGGTGCACTCAACCAGGTGCGCCACCACCCCACCCCAAGGGGGAAGTTTCATGATTGGTGAAGCAGGGTATGTTCCTAGAGGCCTGCGACTGTGATAATTTTTGCTGGAGTTTGATAGCAAACCTTCAGGTGGACGAAGGATATTGTCTGGGAATATAGTGTCAGACTGGAAAGGGGGATCAGGGCAGACAGACACTAGCTCCCAAACTGGAAGAATATGTAAATACAATTAGCTATTTACAACATCAGTCAGACCAGGGCCTATATCTCTTCATATTTCGCACAGGAACCTATATAACCGCTGAGTCCCTGTCAGTCTGAGCTCACAGTGCATGGTCACGGCTGGGAACATTCTAGGCTGCACTCATTTCAGGACCAGTTTTCCTCAAGTAGCAGAGTAGGCTGACCCACAGCTACCTTTTGGGGTAGTCCTTATCATTGCTAGTTCATAGTGAAGGTCAGGTCCTGAAGAAGCCCACAAGAGGGCTCATTGTGATATTCCCGATGGAAGTGGCCACTGATGGTGGACACAGGGAGCTGTTAGAGGTCTAGGCCTGTTGAATCTGTGGGGGAATCCAGGGACTCCCAGACTAGAGCCACAGGCGTTGGGGTGGCTTGGCAGTGACCAAGAAGGCCATCCATCAGTCAGTGAGTCCGTCTCTTGCCTTTTTTTCCAGCTTTTGTAGTCCTTTTAAGTGCCTGACAAACTTTGTCTTCTCCCAGTTGTTAGAGTTTTGTTGTACCCAAACTGTGTTAGGGTTATGGGGTCTGGCCTCAGGTTAGGGAGGAGATACACTTAGGATTTCAGTGGGGTCTAAGTTATCCTTGAGTTTTACTGCATTTACTTGTTTGGTGGTTATAGTAAAGGTTATCATAGAGACAATAATTGTCTTTTAGTTGATAAATATTTTTTGACAGTTATCTCCTGGCCAACTGATAATCTAAAAATTATCAGGGGGTGATAATGTTGACACTGTCAAAAGAGATCAAGAAATGCATCTTACTTACCTTTTTGTAATTAGTTGAGTAGATAAAGTGATAGAAGGACATGGAGTAGGGGGTAAGAGGGGTGAGTATCTAAACTTTTAAGTAATAAATATTTGATTAGAAAATTCATGGTGGCTTCTTTACGCCTCTCTACTAGAGTGCTGAGCGAAATAGCTCTAAATCTAATCACAGAGGACTAGCACACACTTTCGTTTTGAGGTATATAGTTAGTTGCCCCCTTGCCTCTTTTGTCTTTTGTTTTTGAATTGCTTTCTGTTGCTACACTGGCTCCCCATGCTACTCTCAGAGAATAAAGCATCTACCAAAAACACAATAAACAGTTAGTACCATAGTACCATAGAACAGAAGACCTTAATTTCTTTTTTTTTTTTTTTCTGTAACTGGCCAGATAGTAAATATTTTAGATTTCTCTGGCTACTTCTTTGTTGTAATCATTTGGCCCCACCATTCAAGTGTGAAAACAGCCAGAGGCAAAACCAAATGGCACAACTGTGTTCCATTAAGGCTTTTTTTTTTTTTACAAAGGCAGAGGGTAGACCAAGTGCTACCAGTAGGTAGAGCTTATAATATATGTATGTATGTATGTATGTATGTGTATATATATATACACACATTCAAGCCTTTTCAATATTCTTCATTTTGGTTCTTAGAATATCAAGAACTAATTTACAATATAGTCTCTGTTTATGGAGAGAACATAAAAGGGTAGATCATTTCAGCTTGTCAGCTTGAATGTTATGTTTGTATTCTGACAAATAACAGGCTTTTGAGACTGTAGAGTACATGTATTCACAGTTGTCTAAATCGAGGCTTACTAGAATTCCTGTTTTCAGGAATTCTGCAATGCATGTCTTCTCAAAAGACGCTACCACAACAATTTAATGATGCCAATGGCAGGTTTACAGGCATGGGTTGTCATATCAACTCTAATGGCTTGCCTTCTGGTTTTTAGAATTTTTTTAAACCTAGGTCTGAGAATGTAGTAATATTCTACTGTAGTTAGTACTGCAGACTTTTTTTTTAAGTCGGGTGGGTGTCTCTATTATTATCTATTTATTTTTACATTACAAATTTACATGTCAGCAGGGGTTTGAATCCACACCATTCCCACCACCAGAGTTCTCAGTCTTCTCTCTCCCCACTGCAATCCACCACAGTTCCCCTAATGTTGTGGACATGGGCCAACCATCTTCTCTGTCCACATTTATACAAAATCGCCCCCTTTTTTTCTGATTTAATCCTCTCTTCCCCTCCAAACCAGTCATGACATTATAACTACCTCCATATGTCCCTCTTCTTCTCTGTCTCTGGGTGCTGATGGAGCTGGAGTTCAGAGCTCTCTCTCTCTCTCTCTTTTTTGCCTCCAGGGTTATTGCTGGGGCTGGGTGCCTGCACCATGAATCCACTGCTCCTGGGGGCCTTTTTTTTTTTTTTTTTCTCCTTTTATGCTCTTGTTGTTGTAGCCTTGTTGTGGTTGTTATCACTGTTGTTGATGTCGTTCATTGTTGGATAGGACAGAGAGAAATGGAGAGAGGAGGGGAAGACAGAGAGGGGGAGAGAAAGACAGACACCTGCAGACCTGCTTCACCGCCTGTGAAGCGACTCCCCTGCATGTGGGGAGCCGGGGCCTCAAACTGGGATCCTTAGGCCTGTCCTTGCGCTTTGCACCACGTGCGCTTAACTCACTGCACTGCCACTCGGTCCCCCCCCCATTTTTTAAGACTTTATTTATTTATTCATGAGAAATGATATAAGGAGAGAAAGCACCAGACATCACTCTGGTACATGTGCTGATGGGGATCCAACTCAGGACCTCATGGTTGAGAATCTAATGCTTTATTCACTGCGCCACCTCCTGGACCACTAGAGAGAGCCCTCTTATCTTCATCCTATCACTTCTTCCCCTGCTAGGACTATGGATCAAAGTTGTTTTTGGGGTGTGGAAGGTAGGAGTTCTGATTTCTGTAGCTGCTTCTCCGCTGAGCATGGGCCTTGACTGGTCGATCCATACCCCCAGCCTGTTTCTATCTCTCCTAACTTTATTAGCCTGTTTCTATCTCTCTAACTTTGTTAGCAGGCCCCTGGGAATATGTTAGTTAGAATTCTGGGTGAGACCCTAAGCTGCAAACTGACCAAGGGGTTAACTAGCTTGATTCAGAGGCACAGTCATTAGAGATGTCATACTATCTTCCTTTTCCACTCATGCTCTGCTCTGTGTTTGCACCAGTTAGGCAGGAACTTCCTCCTGGTGGGAAGATAACTGACACAGCTTTACGTTTATATTCTGAACTCTCAGCCGTGCCTTCCAAGAAAGGTCTTGTTCCTGGTAGTTCGTGTTCCAGAGTCTCTCTCTCTCTTTTTTTTTTTTTTTTTTTCTGACTGTCCTGGCTTGCACTGTGTGTATTCATTCAGGAATCAGACTTGAGGCCAAGAGGTTATGAGGGCACGATTGATTAGGCTTCATCTGTCTCCATCTCTGGAGCTGAAATTGGACTCATTCCCATCATCCAAATTATATATGGAGTAGGTGGGGGGGGCAGTGATTCTCCATGAGAAATCAAAGTACTATTCACAGAAGATGATGAGTCTTCTCCAATGTAAGGTTATAAAAATATTTCCCTATGTATTTCTTAAATACTTTACCTACTCTTGTTATTTATTCTTGTTATTTTTCCATTTAACCCTTTACTCTATCTGGATTTAACAGGAAATTGTAAGTCAGTTATGCTTCTCAGACTCTGGGGAACATCTGTGGAGATGAGGGTGACATGGAGAGGATAATATGTTATATGTTTTTGTTTGTTTTAAGATAGAGACAGACAAGAGAAAGGAAGGAAGGAAGGGAGGAAGGAAGGAAAGAACACAGCACTGAAACATCTTTGAATTTGGTGGAGGCCAGGCTTGAACCTGGGCATCTTATATGACAAAGCAGTGTGCTGTCTGAGTAAGCTCTTTCACCAGTTCTACATGGTCATTTTCCCAGTTACAGTGAATATTTCTTAAACTTCAGCTTATTTGTGGTCTGGGCAGTGATGCAGTGGATAAAGCACTGGATTCTCAAGCATGAGGTCCCAAGTTCAAGCCCTGGTAGCACATGTCCCAGAGTGATGTCTGGTTCTTTCTCTCTCTGCCTATCTTTCTCATGAATAAATAAATAAATTCTTTTTTTTAATTTATTTTTTATTTAAGAAAGGATAAATTAACAAATCCATAGGGTAGGAGGGGTACAACTCCACACAATTCCCACCACCCAATCTCCATATCCCACCCCCTCCCCTGATAGCCTTCCCATTCTCTATCCCTCTGGGAGCAGGGACCCAGGGTCATTGTGGGTTGCAGAAGGTGGAAGGTCTGGCTTCTGTAATTGCTTCCCCGCTAAACTGGTCGGTCCATACTCCCAGTCTGCCTCTCTCTTTCCCTAGTAGGGTGGGTCTCTGGGGAAGCAGAGCTCCAGGGCACATTGGTGGGGTCTTAAGTCCAGGGAAGCCTGGCCGGCATCCTGATGACATCTGGAACCTGGTGACTGAAAAGAGAGCTAATATACGAAGCCAAACAAATTGTTGAGCAATCATGGACCCAAAGGTTGGAATAGTGGAGAGGAAGTGTTAGGGAGGTACTCGCTGCAAACTCTAGTGTACTTCTGCTTTCAGGTATATATTTTGCAGTAGTTTATGGATATATGTGAACATAAGCTCTCTCTCACAGAAACTGGTGTACATCTAGGTCTTGGGTCTCTGCTAGAAAGTGAACCACCTGAGATGGAATTAGAGTATACTATGAAAGGAAAGGTCTCACCCGAGTAATGAAGCTGAAGGGTTGTCATTCCATACGTGAAGTCTCTGGACACAGTCCGAGCTGAAGCATGTTGAGGTGGCAATCATTGTGTTGATTAGGTTGCGATCGGCAGATGCAATATCATTTGATATGGATTGGGAGAGGCATACGGGAAAGTGGGCCCCATCCAAAGGTTCAAGGACTGGGGGAAGTAGAGGCTCCACAGTGGAGATGTGAGATTCCGTTTCCAGTCCGATGTGTAAATGTAAATTCTTTATGAAAAGATTCAGCTTATTTGTAAACTCCATTAAATCTTCCTAGCACATAAAGGTTAAATAATTTTATTTAATTATTAAATACTTTGGCTCACAAAGTCTAGGGAGTGGAAGGAATCTCAGTTATTTCCATGGAAAATATCATATTTTAAAAAAATGTTTTATGTATTTATTAATGAGAAAGATAGGAGGAGAGAGAGAAAGAACCAGACATCACTCTGGTACATGTGCTGCCGGGGATTGAACTCAGGACCTCATGCTTGAGAGTCCGATGCTTTATCCACTGTGCCACCTCCCGGACCACACATCATTTATTTCTAATAGCTTCATTTTACAGATGACAATGCCACATCTTTAAAAGGGCATGTAACTTGTGCAAGGGACAGGACTCAATTGTCCTAGTTGTTGTGACAGTGGGACTAAAGTCTGGACCATAGATTAATTGACTACAGGAATGGAACAGTGCATTCTTTTCTTTCTTTCTTTTCTCTTTTTTTTGGGGGCCTCCAGGGTTATCGCTGGGGCTCAGTGCTTGCACTATGAATCCACAGCTCCTGGAAGCCATTTTTTCATTTTGTTGCCTTTGTTATTGTTATTGTTGTTATGGTTATTGTTGATATTGCTGTTGTTGTTGTTTGATAGGACAGAGAGAAATGGAGAGAGGAGGGCAAGACAAAGAGGGGGAAATAAAGATAGACACCTGCAGACCTGCCTTACTGCTTGTGAAGCGACTGCCCTGAAGGTGGGGAGCTGGGGGCTTGGCATCCTTATGCTGTTCTGTGTGCTTTACACCATGTGCGCTTAACCCGCTGCGCTACCACCCAATCCCCTAATGCATTCTTTTCTAAAGTCAGTAAAGCCTTTTGTAGAGAATATCCCTAGAAATTTTTCTAATGGTTTTCTTTTCTTTCTTTTTATTTTATTTATTCCCCTTTGTTGCCCTTGTTTTATTGTTGTAGTTATTATTGTTGATGTTGTTCGTTGTTGGATAGGACAGAGAGAAATGGAGAGAGGAGGGGAAGACAGAGAGAGGGAGAGAAAGACAGACACCTGCAGACCTGCTTCACCGCTTGTGAAGCGACGTCCCTGGTGGTGGGGAGCCGTGGGCTCGAACCGCTATCCTTGCGCTTTGCGCCACCTGCGCTTAACCCACAGAGCTACCGCCGACTCCCTCTAATTGTTTTCTAAGTTTGAATTTCTTGAAATATTTTACTATGGGATAAAACTGGGGTCGTCAGTTCCTGAAAAAGATGAGCAGAAAGGAAGAGACTCACGCAACAGAGATGAACTTAGTCCCTTTGTCTGAGTTTGGTCTGAGAAAGGGCTAAGTGGGTGGGGAAGTGAGGGAGACCAGACAGGTGCTCCGGGGGAGATGGGGACAGGGCTTGGCTGAGGCATTCAGCCCATGTTCTCTCATCTATATACAGCTGGAACTGGAACTAGTCCTGCCAGAACTTTTATGACATATATATTAAGATGAATCATAAAAAGATATAGACCCCAAGTTACTGCTCTATCCTAGTGGATGGTTCTTATACTTTTATTGATGACAGAGCCTCAATACGTCATGATTTATTATTTTTTTTCTGGCATACCTTAAAATCTTGAAAAAAGAGAACTTTTAATAAATACTTTGCCAATTCAGTATATGCTCACAGCTGATGTTTGCAATATAGTTTGTCCACACATCTCTACTATATAAGCAGTCTGATTTAACATAAAAATATAGAATTGGCTATTTTAAGACGATCCACACCAGTAAGTTTGAGTCATCAGAAAAAGTTGAATTACATTTACTCTATTTAAACAAAGGCAGCAAGTTATATAATACTAATATTACCCTGCCATTTTTTTAGAGATTAAAATTTGAAAATCATTAAAATGTCATGGTCTTAGAAAACTAGTGAGATATGTATAATTATCTCTGTTGTATATCTGATGAAAAAAAGACTACAAATTTAAAAAGCCAAGTATAGTATATTCAGAAAGAATGTCTTGTCTAGACATTTCATTTTCTTAGGATCCTGGCTAATCAGTCAGGGCACTATTTTTACTAACAGAACTACTGAATGATTATATTTAAATTTCCATACTTGGTTGTTGTTATGTCCCCAGGCCTATTTTAAATGGAATTACTAGGGACTGGCGCTTTGCATAACATTACTGTAATATTAAGAATCACCAGTAATTCAGAAATTTGTTAACTTTGTTACTGTGGAGGTAGATTTTATTACCAAATTACTGATAGGAGTGGATAGGTACTCTTTAACTGCTGACCTAAAAGGAAGAAATCTCTCTTTTTTAATTTAATTTAATTTAATTTAATTTAATTTAATTTAATTTAATTTTATTTTATTAGTGACTTAATGATTGACAATATTGTAGGATAAGAGGGGTACAATTCCAGACAGTTCCCACCACCAGAGCTCCATATCCCATCTCTTCCGTTAGAAGCTTTCCTGTTCTTTATCTCTTTGGGAATACGGACCCAGGATCATTATGGGGTGTAGGAGGTGGAAGGTCTGGCTTCTGTAATTTCTTCTCTGCTGGACATGGGCATTGACAGATCGATCAATATCCTAGCCTGTTTCTATCTTTTCCTAGTGGGGCAGGGCTCTGTAGAGGTTGGGTTCCAGAACACATTGTTAAGGTTGTCTGTCCAAGGAAGTTAGTTTGGCATCATGGTAGCATTAAGATATAAAACAGAACAATTTGTTTAATAATCAGGAACCTGAAGTTAAGAATATAGCAGATGAAATTTGGGGTTTTCATGTTGGAAGAAGCTAGGACATCTACTTTAGGTATATTCTAAGGTTCCCATAACTTTACTAATTTTTGCCTGAGCCCCACAGCTAACATGCAGGTGGGCTAAAAGTATTGTCTGGGAAGCTGGTCAGAGTTGGAAATAGGACTAGAAAGCTGGATCAGGGCCAAGAGTAGCTCCTGAAAATGGGAAAAGTATATAAATACCGTTAACTGTAAACTTCATGGATCTACCCTAGGACCCATATCTATCCATACTTAGCCCAAGGGCCTGTGCAACCTCTGCATTCCTGTTGGTCTGAGCTCAAATGCCATGGTCACAGCTAGGAACGTTCTAGACTGCACTCATTTCAGGACCAGTCTTTCTCGGGTGGCAGAGTATGTTAGCCCAGTTTCTGCCATTGTTGACCACATGGAGGGCAAGGTCCTGTAGTGGCCTCCAAGCAGGTTTATGATGTTGTTCCTGATCGAGATGACCAGAGATGGTGGAGAGAGGGATCCATGGAGGATCCTACACAAAGGAGGAAATCTTATTCTCCCAAAGCCAACATCTGTTTAGTGTAATAATTTATTTTTAAATCGCGTCAGGAAGAGAGAGACAGAGACACCACAGCGCGCACATGCACACCCACACACACACACACCACCGTCCTTGAATGTGACAGGGACTGGGTTTGAACCTGGGTCGTCATAAGGCAAAGCAGCACACTATCCAAGTAAGCTAGTTCACTGACCCACCCGACATAATAATTCTTAATTGTGCTATTGTAATAAATACTAGGTTATTGACCAGAGATGAGTATTTCAAGCTTCTAAGCTTCTTTAAAGTACTATCTTCTTTATACAGCCTCTTTGGAAAACTGTATGGAGAATCCTTAGACAAAAAATGATCCAGCAGTACCACTCTTAGGCATCTATCCAAAGGATATGCAAACACTAATTCAAAGAGACATATGTACCCCAGTACTCATGGCTGCATTATTCACAAAAGCCAAAGAGTGGAGGCAGCCTAAATGTCCATCGACAGATGATTGGTTAAAAAAGTTATGGGAGATATACCCCATGGAATACTAGTCTGCAATGAAAAAAGATGATAATGTGTCCTTTGGGACAAAATGGATAGAATTGAAAGTAATTATGCCTACCCTTATCTCTAGCAAGATAAGAGATGAAAGGTGGGAGAGATCACATAGAGTTATGCAAAACTGACTCTCATGCCTGAGGTTCCTAAGTCTCAGGTTCAATCCCTCACACCACCAGAAGCAGTGTTCTGGCAAAATAATAATAATAAAATAAAAAATAATATCAGATGGAACGTAGAGAACTGATACACATGAACTTTCAAAAAATAAAAACAGTGAAGAAGCAAACTGTTCCTAAGGTTTTGTGCGAACTGTGTGGTTATGTTGAGGAGTGTGGGGTACAGAACTACTTTGGTGATGATGGGGAAACTATATTCTGTAATCCTATAATTTTGTAACCCACTATTTTTTAATATATATATATATATATTTATTTATTATTGGATAGAGACAGAGAAACTGAGTGGAGGGGGAGATAGGGAGAGAGAGACAGAGGCATCTGCAGCCCTACTTCATTGCTCATAAAGCTTTTCCCAGGGGCTTGAACCCAGGTCCTTGTACACTGTAACGTGTGCGCTTAACCAGGTGCACCACCACCTGGCCCCTTAACCCACTATTAAAAACAAATGAAAATTGGTTTAAAATAATAAAGTGCAACCGTAGTAGCCTGCCCTGGAGAAAGCAAGACCATAGAAACTTTCAGTCTTTTAACAAGTCAGTGAATAATTAAGTGTAATTATAAACTACATTGAAGGGAGTGTGTAAAAGAAAAATGAAATCTCCTTTTTTTTTAAAAAAAAAAAATACCTACCAGCTGGCATTTATTGAAAATTTAGGGAACTTGGCAGTAGTTACTAGTGCTTGATAAAATTTCAATTGCTGTATTAAGACATATTAAATTAGAGAAAATGAATTTCCACTATGCTGTCTGAACTATAGGGTGAAGTATCTTGACAGTTCAGGAAATATTAAACAAAAATCCAATGATTTCCTGGAGGAATCAGCTACTCCTTAGGATTTTCATTTTTCAATGAAGACTGTAAAGAAAGGAAAGATTAAAAAACACTGTGGGGAAACACAGAGTGGCTCAAAGATAGATACAGTCAGGTGAAAAGACCAGGAAAAGTATTACGTTGGGCTGTATTCAGAACAGCGCTCAGAAAATTCTGATTATTAGAACAAAATGGTGCTTACCAGAGGGGGAAAGAGGTGATGGGGTTGAACTGCGTAGCGCTGCATAGAATCTAAAACTTTGGGTTGCAATCATATTATATATATATATATATATATATATATATATATATATATATATATATATATATATATTACTGAAATACTGAATTATAATGTTGACCACTGGATATCTAGATAATGTTTGAAACGAGTGCTACTTTACTAAATAACCAATTTGAAAAAGGAAAAAGCATTACACAGACTGTCTATAACATTTTATAGGGACAGGAAAAAACCCATTGCAAAGGAAACACAGCGTAACATGATAAAAGACAATAGACACTTTAAAAAATAATCTTTTTTATTATCTTTACTTATTTACTGGGTAGGGACAACCAGAAATCGGGAGGGAAGGAGGAGATACAAAGGGAGAGACAGAAACACCTGCAACACTGCTTCACCACTCGTGAAGCTTTTCCCCTGCAGGTGGGGATCAGAGGCTCCAACCTGGGTCCTTGAGCTTTGTAACATGTGCACTCAGCCAAGAGGGCCGCCACCCGGCCCCCGACACTTTCCTCGGACACATGGGAGCACCTGCACAGGAGAAGCTTCAAAAGTGGTTGAGCAGGGGGGCCGGGTAGTGCACTGGGTTAAGGGAAAGACCCCTGCAAGGATCTGGGTTCACACCCGCAGCTCCCCACCTGTGGGAGTGGGTGGGGCGGGGAGGGGAAGCTTCACAAACTGTGAGGCAGATCTGCAGGTCTCTGTCTCCCTTTCTCTCCATCTCCCCCTCTTCTCTCAATTTCTCTCTGTTCTATCCAATAAAATGGAAAAAATGGCCGCTGGGAGTTGTGGATTCGTAGTGCTGGCACCCAGCTCCAGTGACAACCCTGGAAGCAAAAATTAAATAAATAAATTCTCTCTCTCTTCTCTCTCCCCATCTCTGTCTTAAAAAAAGGGTGGGGTAAAAAACAGTATGTCCCAGGAGTAGAGGAGTTGTACAGGCACAGAGCCCAAGCTATAACACTGGTGGCAAACTCTTTCTCCAGAGTGTAGCGTCTTAAACATGTCAGAAAGTCATTTATAACAGGTCAAATACATTCGGAGGGAAATAGTCAAAGTCTGATCTGGTCGTTCCCATCTTCTACTTGTTTGTTTGCTTCCTCTGTAAAGTGTGTCTTAAACCTCTTTATACAAAGTGGCTACTTGAGCTCAAACCCTCACACTCACATATCAGGCAATGGGAACAAGAATCAAGAACACACCTCTTTTTTAAAGTTTTTATTTAGAAAAAGGAAACACTGACAAAAACCGTAGGATAAGAGAGGTACAACTCCACATACTTCCCACCACCAGAACTCCGCATCCCATCCCCTTTCCCGATAGCTTTCCTATTCTTTATCCCTCTGGGAGTATGGACCCAGGGTCATTATGGGGTGCAGAAGGTGGAAGGTCTGGCTTCTGTAATTATTTCTCTGCTGGACGTGGGTGTTGACAGGTCTATCCCAGCCTGCCTCTCTCTTTCCTTACTGGAGCAGGGCTCTGGGGAAGCGGGGCTCCAAGACACAATGGTGGGGTCATCTGCCCAGGGAAGTCCGGTTGGCATCATGTTAGCATCTGGAACCTGGTGGCTGAAAAAGAGTTAAGATATAAAGCAGAACAAATTGTTGACTAACCATGAACCTAAAGGCTGGAATATTGCAGATGAAGATTTGGGGGTCTCTGTTTTGTAGGTATTTAGTAGACCTATTTTAGTTATATTCCAAAGGGCCAGAGCTACTCTCTTCCCTGATCTAGCTTTCCAGCCCTTTTTCCAGTCATGACATAGTTTCCCCAGACAACAACTTGGGTCCACCTGCATATCAGATGTCAGGCTCAGGGGAAAAAAACCAAAACAAAACAAAACCTCACCCCTTTGTAAGGAAATGTCCTGTTGATAGAATTTCCTCTCTGACACCCTGGCATGTGGTCTCACCTCATTACTAGTAACTTTGGAAAGTGTATCATCCCCCTCTTCCCCCTTACTTAGGACCTTTGAAGTTCTCTACTACTGACAGGCTTCACTTGCTTTTTTTAATTGATTATTTTTCCTGTCTGTTGCCAGTTGTAAAACATCAGGCCCCAGGTCTTTCCAAGATCAGACGAGAGATTGCGTGTGTTCAGGGTGGTATGGCCGTAGGCAGGCCCCAGGTCTTTCAAAGTTATACTCAGTCTGTCCTGGGTCAAGCCTTCCTACCTCCTTGAATACCCTTTTGGCTCATGAGATGTACTGATTGCAGTGCTCTCTGTCTTATAGCAATCAGATCTGTTTCCTTTAAGGGTGATTTGGAAAATTCTTTCCATGGAATCTTGACTCAAGGTCTTTCTTACTCTTCAAAGTGAGGATTGGCCAATAAAGTTGGCTTTCTGTCAAGGCCAAATTCTTGAGTCTGATGAAAAACTGCTGCACTGAAGATAACTTTAGAGATCACCCTTTATTCTGGTGCCCCAGAGTCCTGACTAGATATTCCTCGGTGGCGTGACATGGGGAGAATGGGGGCATCCTTTGCTCTCCAGCTGAGTCTGAGTTACAAGCTGGTTTTAGAAGTCGGGGAGAGCATATTCAAAGTCAGCTTCCTTAGCGAAGAGATTTCTTTTTCCTTGCCTCCAGGGTTATCACTGGGCTCAGTGCCTGCACTACAAATTTACCGCTCCTGGTGGCCATTTTTCCCATTTTGTTGCCCTTGTTGTTGCGCTGGTTGTAGTTGTTATTGTTTTCATAGCTGTTGTTGTTGTTGGATAGGACAGAGAGAAATCGAGAGAGGAGGGGAAGACAGAGAGGGAGAGAGAAAGATAGACACTTGCAGACCTGCTTCACCGCCTGTGAAGTGACTCCTCTGCAGGTGGGGAGCCGGGGCTCAAACTGGGATCCTTACCCTTGTGCTTCGTACCACGTGTGCTTAATCCGCTGAGCTACTACCCAGCTCCCGTGAAGACATTTTTACTATCTCTTTATGTTGCTTTAAGTTACAGGATGCTAACTGACATAAAAACAACTGTTTCTGACTGGAGATATGGATTGACTTGCCAATGTCCATGTGTAGCGGAGAAACAATTACAGAAGCCACCTCCCACCTCCTGCACCCCATCATGATTCTGGGTCCATGCTTCCAGAGGGATAAAGAATAGAAAAGCTTCCAATGGAGGGAATGGGATACGGAACTTATGGTGGGAATTATATGGAATTGTGCCCCTCTTATCCTACAGTCTTGTTAATCATTATTAAATCACCTAATTAAAAAGGGGGGGAACAATTGTTTCATAAGCAGTTTGCAAACTTAGATGTGTGTTTTTTCTCCCTTGGCTTTTCTATTTATACCGATCTACCTGTCTAGCTATACACTGCCAGCACATTAATTGGGAGAGTTGCACAGTAATCTGTTATCTAATATCCTAGACTTGTCTACCAAGAGTGACAGAAGAGGCTACACCACCTCTGCCAGTCCACTGGTACCACCCTTGGCTGACCTGGAGGCTGGGTACTGCATTCTCTCCCTGAGTGGCTGTCTCTGAGTTTTCTCAGGAAGGAGGGCACTAGGTTGCCACATGCCCCGATGGGGTCCTTTTCATTTGACGGACTCCTGAAAACTTTCAGAAGTGAACTCAAGGGCAAGCTGCCTGCTGCTGTTCTTAAGAAGCACTAGCTGGTGAGAGCAGGAGATAACCCAGCTGGGAGAGAGCGTGCGGCTTGCCCTGCCCTGCGCAAGGGCCCAGCTCTCAGTGTGGGTTGTCACATGAGAACATCACAGTGCCAGGGAAACTGCCCTTGGTGAGTCCGTGCTGTGATCCCACTTCCTTCCCTTGTCTCTCCTAAAAATATTAAAATAGAAAAAAAACAAAACATGTTCCAAAGGGGCTTGGGTGGTGATGTACCTGTCTGAGTGTGCACGCTGCCACGTGCGAGGACCCAGGCTCATGCACCCAGAGAGGAGACTTCCTGAATGGTGAAGCAGAGGCTCAGCTTGTCTCTCTCCTTCTCTGTCCCCATCCTCCTCTCAATTTCTCTCTGAATAATAATAATAATAATAATAACAATTAAAAAGGAAAAAGTATGCCTAATAGCATTGCACACATGCAAGGTTCTTCCAGCAGCACCCCCCCCCCCCCACGCACTAAGCGCCACCTTTATTGATAAAGATCTTAGCTGGGGGGGAGTGGTGTTCCCTGTGCATGTAAGAGGAATGTGTCTCAGAAGCCTTTAGAGAAGACTGGCTGACTGCATTTAGCATTTTGACTCAGTAAATGCTATTGCTTTGTGATTTGAAGAGGACTTAAAGTCAGGGAGTTGCTCACCACTTTGCTGGCTTTATATTAGGCGGTGAAGGGGTTTGCTAATTTTCCCCTGTTGACTTCTCATAAACACCATTCTCAGAAGTCTGTTTTTTCAACTACCAGGGTCTTTTTTGTTCATCGTGTGCCTTCAGTCCTGACAAGTTGTCTGTATACACACGCACACGCACACACGCACACACTCACACCCTTGGCATTTTTGGTCACTATCATGTACATCACATCTCTAAGACTACTTATTTTGCCTCCTTTTCCCCCTTCTCCTCATTCTCTTCCTCCTCCCCCTCCTCCCCCTTCTCCTCCTCTTCATCCTTCTATTTGCAGGGGGGCTTTGTGCCTGCACAATGAGTCCATGGCTCCTGGTGTCCATTTTTTGAGAGACAGAGAGAAGCTGAGAAGGAAGTGTGGGGGGGAGAGAGGAAGTGAGACAACTGGTGAAGCTTCCTCACTGCAGGTGGGGACCAGAGGCTTGAACTCACACCCCTTGGGAGTCGGGCTGTAGCTCAGCGGGTTAAGCGCAGGTGGCGCTAAGCACAAGGACCCGCATAAGGATCCTGGTTCAAGCCCTGGCTCCCCACCTGCAGGGGAGTCGCTTCACAAGCGGTGAAACAGGTCTGCAGGTGTCTATCTTTCTCTCCCCCTCTCTGTCTTCCCCTCCTCTCTCCATTTCTCTCTGTCCTATCCAACAACAATGACAACAATAATAAATACAATAATAAAACAACAAGGGCAACAAAAGGGAATAAATAAATAAAAATAAATATTAAAAAAAAAAGAATTCTAAGAAAAAAAAAAGAATTCTAAGAATTCACACCCTTGCACATGTTAATAATGTGTGTGCTCTACTAAGTGCACTACCACTGACCTCCTTACTTTGTCATCTTACTCGTAGGCCTTTATTCCTATTTTAATATAATTTTATAGAATTCACTTTCATGTTTTTGTTTGTGAAGTCCAGCGTAATTAAGCTATAGTCGGCATACAAAATCGCTTAAGTCACAGTCGAACAGTGTGATGGTTCAGTACCCATAGCAACATATGCACTGTTCGTCACAATAAGGGTAGTTAACGTAACTATCACTTCCTATAATTACGGTTCTTTTCTCTCTCTTGAGGACATTCACAGTCTAGTTTCTTAGCATCTTCCAAGCATGTAATAGGGTCCCTTTACCATGTGTTCAGAAGATGCGCCATTATAGTGAAACAGATTTTCTCTCTTTTTTTTTTCTTCAATATTTTTGCTGATTGATTATTGGATAGAGACAGAGAGAGAAGCTGAGATGGGTGGGGGAGCTAGAGAGGGAGAGAGAGAGCGAAATAGCTGCAGCCCTGTTCCACCACTAGTGAAGCTTTTCCCCCCGAGGTGGGGCGGGGGGACCAAGGGCTGGGACCTGGGTCCTTGCACACTGTAAAGTGTGTTTAACCAGATGTGCCACTTCCAGCCCTGAGACTTTTTTCTTTCATCTTAGATTAAGAAGTCATATTTGAAAAAAAGAAAGAAAGAAAGAAAGAAAAAGACTGGGAGAAGGAGGGGAAGGGATAGAATAGAGGGGTCCTGCTGAATAATGGTGGGAAAACCCTTGGGGGAGACAGTGTCTTGCAGACACCGTTTTCCGTGGCAGTTGAGAATGTGTACGCCATGGTACTTTTCCTTTATCTTAGCTTCTGATGCATGGGGTCCACCAGTCATTGTATCCCAGTGAATCAGGCCATTGGTCAGAATACCTTAAAAATCTTACTCTCAGGCAAAAGTGGATAAACAAGATCAGAAGAGAAAACACAAGTAGAACTGAACTGGAGTTGGTGTACTGCACCAAAGTAAAAGACTCTGGGGTGCGTGGTGGGTGGGTGGGTAGGGAGAATACAGGTCCAAGAAGGATGACAGAAGACCTAATGGGGGTTGTATTGTTATGTGGAAAACTGAGAAATGTTATGCATGTACAAACTATTGTATTTATTGTAGAATGTAAGACATTAATTCCCCAATAAAGAAATCAAAAAAGAAAGAAAGAAAAAAAAGGAATACCTTAAAAATGTGAAATTGCCTTTGTCACTTGAAAACAAAGTAGGCCAAAGTCGAGCATTTAAGTCTTGGCTGGTATACTCGTCCCTGTTCAACTCTCTCTCTGCTTATATGTTGCAGAAAGACAACACAGTGTTTCCGGGGGTCAGTTAGCCAACGGACACAAAGTTTTGTTTCTTTGAGTATAGGGTGAGGATTTCCCTACAGGAAGACTGATGTCTAAACATAAACTGGAGTCAGTTGAAAAATAAGGTAAAGAGAAGAGAGTTTAAAGTATCTGAAGTAAGAAGGGTTTTGTTTAAATTGACACAACCAGGCCATATAGGAGAAAGTGGAACACCTGGCACATTAGAAAAGAGATGCAGTTTCCTGTAAGTGCTGACAACAGACATGTATCCTTGGAGAGCCTACATTATCTACATTATCTCTCCTTACCTGTCAGCATGCAAATTGCATGTGCACCATTAGGAAGGACAACTGGAACAAGCCTGTCTTACACCTGACGCTCAGATTTTAAGTGGAAGTGCACCCCCTAGTGGTTGTAGTTTGCTAATACCATCGGTTTCCAGTTTTCATCAGCCCTGCTGCCTCTTTTAAGTTGAATTAATGCAGGTAATTCATTATTTTGGCTTAAGAAAGCCCCACACTCATCAGGCTGCATGGATGCTCTACATAAACTCTGTCGTAGTGCTAGTTCTGTAAGACTTCAAAGCTAGAAGAACGACTCCACCATGTTATTTATTATCTGAGCACTGAATTCATAGGACACCAAATTTGAGAGTTGCAAAGAAACATTGGACCATCTGGTCAGATAGTAGCAATTGGAAAGGCATAATCATGGGGCCAGGCGGTCGCGCATCTGATCACGCACACACATCACAGTGTACAAGGTCCCAGGTTCAAGCCCCTGGTTCACATCTGCAGGGGAAAAGCTTTGCAAGTCATAACTACAGGGCTGCAGGTGGCTCTCTGTTTCTCTCGTCGCTATCTTCCCCTTCCCTCTTGATTTCTGGGTTCTCTCTCTCTCTCTCTCTCTCTCTTTTTTTTGGCCTCCAGGGTTATTGCCCAGATTCCGTGTCTGCACCATGAATTCACTGTTCCTGGAGGCCATTTTTTCCCTTTCTGTTACCCTGCTTGTTTTACCATTGTTGTGGTTATTATTATCATTGTTGTTGATGTTGTTGTTGTTGGATAGGACAGAGAGAAATGGAGAGAGATGGGGAAGGCAGGAGAAAGATAGACACCTGCAGACCTGCTTCACCTCCTATGAAGCGACCTCCCTACAGATGGAGAGCCAGGGGCTGGAACCCAGATTCTTCCGCAGGTCCTTGCGCTTTGTACCACATGAGTTTGACCCATTGCGCTACCGTCCAAGCCCCCCTCTTTTTAACATGCCCTTTTTTTAAAAAAAAGAATTTATTTATTTATTAAGGAGAATGATGGAAGGAGAGAGAGAGAAACAACCAGTTATCACTCTGGTACATACATGTGCTGCAGGTGATTGAACTTGGGACCTCATGGTTGAGAATCCAATGCTTTATCCACTGTGCCACCTCCTGGACCACCATTTCTGGACAGCTCTACTAAATAAATAAATAAATACATAAATACATAAATAAATAAAATTTTAAAAAGAAAGAAAGAGAGGAGCAGCCATTTCTACAGAATTAGGTGGTGTGCCCTCCTTCCCCACTAGGGTTATTGCTGAGGCTTGGTGCCTGCATAGCCCCACCACTCCTAATCGCCCTCCCCACCCCCACTCCCCCGCCCACTCCATCTCTTTTGGTCTAGGCTAAGAGGCAAAGACAAAGAGGGAGGGAGAGCAGAAAGAGAGAGAGGCTGAGAGAAGGAGAAACACCTGTCTCAGAATTCCTCCACTCTGGAGGTTTCCGCTCTGCGGGGGATAGGGAGCTTTGAGCTAGGTCTCCACTCAAGAGCATATGCGCCCTTCTGTTGTGCCTCTGCCAGGCCCCTTCCTTGGGCAGACTTCTGAAAGGTGCCAAGGGGGACTGAGTTAATCACCACAGTGGTGACAGACATCCTGAGAGGATCAGACATCATGTGTGTTACTGATAAAGGCACTGAGAGGTTTGTTCTTTTCTGTATAACTAACCTTGCAGTTTAATCACAAATAACCAGGTCTAGCTTCTATTATAACTTAAACCTTCTAATACTCTAGTTAGTGAAATAATTATTTTTCTGTGTGGTGCTTTGAAACAGTTATTAACCCTGCCAAGAGTCTTTTTTTTTTTTTTTGCCTCCAGGGTTATGGATGGGGCTCGGTGCCTGCACTACGAATCCACTGCTCCTGGAGGCCATTTTTTTCACCCTATTTTTATTGCCCTTATTGTTGTCATTATTGTTATTATTGCCATTGATGTTGTTGTTGTTGGATTGGATAGAGAGAAATGGAGAGAGGAAGGGAAGATAGAGGGGGAGAGAAAGACAGACACCTGTAGACCTGCTTCACCACCTGAGAGGCGACTCCCCCTGCATGTGGGGAGCCGGGGGCTGGAACCCAGATCCTTACGCAGTGTTCTTCGAACCATGTACGTTTAACCCGCTGCACTACCACCGGCCCCCCACATGCCATTTTTTAAAGACTTTACTATTCATGAGAAAGATATGAGGAAAGAGAGAAAGAACCAGACATCACTCTGGTCCATGTGCTGCCGGGAACTGAGCTCTGGACCTCATGCCTCAGAGTCCAACATTTTATCCACTGCGCCACCTCCCAGACCACATACACACACCATTCCTAAGAGTATAAATCCACTCAGACCACCATCATGCCATTCTTTAGCTTCATTTTTTTTCAGAGCATCTATTATTTCTGTGTCATTACACTAATTTTAACTGTAAAGCTGTGCACGTTGGTGCCTTCCGTAAGAAGTCTGTAAAAGATTCAATTCTTGTAACATAACACAATGGTTCTCCCAAGCATTGATTCTTAAATTTTCCAGATTTTATTTATTTATTTTTAATTTTTTAAAATCTTTATTTATTGTGTAGAGACAGCCAGAAATCGAGAGGGAAGGGGGAGATAGAAAGAGAGAGAGAAACAGAGAAACACCTGCAGCCCTGCTTCACCACTTGTGAAGCTTTCCCCCTGCAGTGGGGACTGGGGGGGCTTGAACCCAGGTCCTTATGCACTATAACATGTGCGCCACCGCCCAGCCCCTCAGATGTTATTTTTTAGACAAATTCTTATTAGTGATTTACAAGATTATACGGTAACAAGGGAGTCAGGCGGTAGCGCAGCGGGTTAAGCGCATGTGGCAAAGCGCAAGGACCGGCCTAAGGACCCTGGTTCGAGCCCCAGCTCCCCACCTGCAGGGGAGTCGCTTCACAAATGGTGGAACAGGTCTGCAGGTGTCTGTCTTTCTCTCCCCCTCTCTTGTCTTCCCCTCCCCTCTCCATTTCTCTCTGTCCTATCCAACAACAACATCAATCATAACTACAACAATAAAAAGCAAGGGCAACAAAAGGGAATAAATAATAAATAAATATTTTTTAAAAAATTAAAAAAAAAAGATTATCCAGTAACCGAGTTACAGCTCCACACTATTCCAACCACCCTGCCTACCTATAGCCATTACAGTTCTTCCCAGGTTTTAGTGACTGCTTGGTTATTTGTTTGTCTGTTTGTTTTGTTTTTGCAAGCTCATGTGTTTCAGTCATCTAGATTCCACACGAATGAAAGCATTTAGTAGTTTCTTTCACCTCTTTACTTATGTCACTAGATATAATCACTTCCCGTTCTACCCATTCCGTCTTGAAAGACACAATATCTTTTCTAATTGCTGAGTCGTTCAGTACTTCACTTAGTTCATGTACCAGAGCTTCTTAAAAATTTTATTTTTGGGAGTCGGGCTGTAGCGCAGCGGGTTAAGCGCAGGTGGCGCAAAGCGCAAGGACCGGCATAAGGATCCCGGTTCGAACCCCGGCTCCCCACCTGCAGGAGAGTCGCTTCACAGGTGGTGAAGCAGGTCTGCAGGTGTCTATCTTTCTCTCCTCCTCTCTGTCTTCCTCTCCCTCTCTCCATTTCTCTCTGTCCTATCCAACAACGACGACAACAATAATAATAACTACAACAATAAAAAAACAAGGGCAACAAAAGGGAATAAATAAATATTTTTAAAAAATTTATTTTTGCCTCCAGGGTTATCGCTGTGGTTTGGTGCCTGTGCTACGAACCCACTGCTCCTGGCAGCCATTTCCCCCATTTTGTTGCCTTTGTTGAGCTTGTTGTCGTTGTTATTGTTATTGTTGTCATAGCTGTTGTTGTTGTTACTGATGTCGTCATTGTTGGATAGGACAGAGAGAAATGGAGAGAGGAGGGAAAGACAGAGAGGGGGAGAGAAAGATAGACACCTCCTGACCTGCTTCACCACTTGTGAAGTGACTCTCCTGCAGGTGGGGAGCCGGGCGCTCCAACCGGGATCCTTATGCCGGTCCCTGCGCTTTGCGCCACCTGTGCTTAACCCGCTGCGCTACTGCCCAGCCCCCTAATGCTTTTGTTTGTTTATTATTGGATACAGACAGCCAGAAATCGAGAGGGGAGGGGAAGATAGAGAGGGAAAGAAACAGAGAGACACCTGCAGCCCTGCTTCACCACTCAGGAAGCTTCCCCCCCCATAGGTGGGAGCTGGGGGCTTGAACCTGTGTCCTTGTGCACTGTAACATGTGCGCTCTACCAAGTGCGCCGCCACCCGGCCCTCCCGTCGCTTCCTTATCCAGTCACCTGCCGAGGGCATTTAGGTTGCCCCCATGTTTTGGCTATTGCGAGTCATGCAGCTGTGAACGTGGAGGTGTGTGTTTCCCTTGGAATTGGCGTTTTCATGTCTTCAAGACATTTGCCAGAGAGCACATCATGAAGCATTTCCATGTTTGTTTCAGGATTCTCCATTCTGTTCTTTATAATGGCTGCACCAGTTTTCAGGGGATACTTGATTTATTTAGTCACCAGCAGGGCTTTATTGCTCTGAGCTGTGTGTTTTCCCCCCAAGTAGAGGCAGAGTGAGAGAAGGAAAACATTATGGTGTGAAATCTTACTCAGGTGTGTCGGGGGCTGGGGGCTGGGGGCTGGGGGCTGGGCTTGAACCCGGGCCGTGCACAAGACAAAACAGGTACACTGTCTAGGTTGGCTACCTCGCTGGCCTGATTGCTGGAATGCTGAAGTTGTGGGGTGAGAGCAGTTATCATAATGATTTCAGTTATGATATGTGTATGTTGAATTAATAATGATTTCAGTTTTACCCACCAATATCCTATTGTCAACATTTAGTCACGACTAACAAATGTTACATGATTTGAGCAGGCTACTTGGGATAGCCGACGTAAAGTAAACTTTTAGGAATGCAAGATAAAATTATCTTGTCACTAAAACTGTATAGGACTGTCACTTCAGCTTCACATTTTTTTTTTTTAACTAAGATCAATCCAGATAGATTAGATTTTATATTTCTTCATTAAAGTATGCCATTAAATAGTGAAAATAATATTTTTCTAGCTTCATATATTACTGTTTTGTTATCTGATTTTTTTTTTTTGAGGAAGTCAGAACTCTTGAAAATATGAAATTTTTCTTTTGAGGTTTATGGGCTTGTATGTCCACTAGGGGGAGCACATCACTTAAAAAAAATTTTTTTATGATACAAGACAAGCTTAAGTCTACTGTAGTTTTGTTTTCAGTTTCATGGAGTTGTGTGGAAACTATCAGAAAGTGAGTTACCTAAAATATGCAAACATAGATACTAAGAAACTATCATGTAAAAGTGTATCTCGGGAGTCGGGTGCTAGCGCAGCGGGTTAAGCACTGGTGGTGCAAAGCGCAAGGCCCAGCATAAGGATCCTGGTTCGAGCCCTGGCTCCCCACCTGCAGGGGAGTCGCTTCACAGGCGGTGAAGCAGGTCTGCAGGTGTCTGTCTTTCTCTCCCCGTCTCTGTCTTCCCCTCCTCTCTCCATTTCTCTCTGTCCTATCCAACGACAGCAGCATCATCAACAAGAACAACAATAAAACAAGGGCAACAAAGGAGAATAAATAAATAAATAAAGTTTATCTGATCTATATAAAGGAAACACTATTAAAATAGTGGCATTAAGCTGAGGAGACAGCAAAAGACTTTGATGCCTGAGGCTCTGAGATCCCAGGTTCAATCCCCAGCACCACTACAAACTAGAGCTGAGCAGTGCTCTCGTCTCTGTCTGTCTCTTTATCTCTCTCATTAAAATAAAGTAAATGAAATTTTGACAGTAAACACTAATGGGGGAGGGCTGAGGGGTGGCACACCTGGCTGAGCACGCATGTCACAAGGACTCAAGTTTGAGCCCCCTCCCTTCCCACCTGCAGGGGCAAAGCTTTGTGAGTGGTTAAGCAGTGTTACAGGTGTCTCTCCCTCTGTCTTCCCCCTCTTAATTTCTGACTGACTATCCAATAAATAAACAAAGGTAATAATAAAAAAAAGATCTAAAAGCAAAACAAAACAACCATGGTGGGGTACCAGAAAGGACATTTCACGCACAAGATAGAACCTAGTACAGTCTCGCAACACCGAAATTCACTCTCCATCAAAATCTAAAATCTCTAGTTTAGCAAACAGATAAGCTTTCCCTGAGGGAACCCTCATGTTATGACACACAGACAGAAGTGCTTCCCAAGTGACCACCATTTCATTACACTGAGTAAGATTTCTGACCATCCCAGTTCCTTTTAAAGGGTCTTGGGATTTCTAGGAGTCCACGGACATAAAAACAGCTGCAGTAGTTAACGTGCAGGGCTGAGTGTTGTGTGCAGACAGGATGGTTGTGTGCAGACAGGATGGTATGTAAGGGCGTGAAGTGTGAGCTCAGCAGGGAGCTGAGAGCTTTGATTCCCGTGGCACCAGTGGGAAATGAAAGGAGGAAAAAAGAATGTGTCTTCAAAGTAGAGTGGACCGCAACAAAATCAGAATATCTCTTGGGGTTTTCCTGGTAAGACAATAAGGATTTTTTTTTTTTTTTTTGCCCCAAAGGTTTATCTCTGGGGCTCGGTGCCAGCACTACGAATCTACTGCTCCTGGAGGCTATTTTTCCCCATTTTGTTGCCCTTGTTGTGGTTGTTATTGTTATTGTTGTTATAGCTGTTGTTGCTGGATAGGACAGAGAGAAATCCAGAGAGGAGGGAGAGACAGACGGGGAGAGAAAGACAGACACCTGCAGACCTGCTTCACTGCTTGTGAAGCGACTACCCTGCAGATGGGGAGCCGGGGGCTCGAACCCAGATCCTTACACTGGTCCTTGTGCTTTGTACCATGTGCGCTTAACCCGCTGTGCTACCGCCCAGCCCCCAATAGGCATCTTTAATTAGATACCCCTCTTCCCTCCAGCTCCATCCTGCATCTCCTTGATTTCTGCCCCGCGGTTCCCCTCTTTGCTCACTGCCACGGCAGTCTGGGAGGGACCCTGCTTCCCTCTGTGTCAGCCTTACCATAAGTCATTAGGATCGTGAGGGCAAGTGCAGAATGCATTCCAGTGCCAACATAAAGATCGAACTTTATTCTCATTTATTTATTTCCCCCTTTTGTTGCCCTTGTTTTTTTTTGTTGTTGTTGTAGTTATTTTTGTTGTTGTTATTGATGTCGTCGTTATTAGATAGAACAGAGAGAAATGGAGAGAGGAGGGGAAGACAGAGAGGGGGAGAGAAAGACAGACACCTGCAGACCTGCTTCACTGCCTGTGAAGCGACTCCCCTGCAGGTGGGGAGCCAGGGGCTCGAACCGGGATCTTTATGCTGGTCCTTGCACTTCACACCATGTGCGCTTAACCCGCTGCACTACCGCCCGATTCCATTCTTCTTCTTCCTCCTCCTCCTCCTCCTCCTCTTCTTCTTCTGTAGTAGGGATCCTCCCTTCCTCCCCCCTTTTTTTAATGGTTTTTAAGAATCTTTGTTCATTGGATAGAGACAGCCAGAAATTGAGAGGGAAGGGGGTGATAGAGAGGGAGAGAGACAGACACCTGCAGCCCTGCTTCACCACTCACAAAGCTTTCCCCCTGCAGGTGGGGACTCCTTTCTCCCTTTCTGTGCCTGACAGCGACATTTACTAGACTGTTTGGTGGCTGTTAGGGGACACAGTAGCAACTCAGACAACCCATCCTGCCCATCTGGAACCAGCCATTCAGTAAGAAATACAGGCAGATGTCTCGGTGTTCATTGTATGGTGGACACCTCAAGCCCCAGAAGCCTTAATCTAGAGAGGAGGAAATGGTGCAAAGGCATGAGGCTAAGAGTGAGGAATCAGTGTTGAGGGAATATAGATGGTTGAGGCACCAAGCCTTCACTTGGGAGTAGAAGGAAGTGGCGGGGAGGCCGGCAGTGGCGCACCTGGTTAACCACATACATTACAGTGCTCACAAGGACCCAGGTTCAAGCCCCTGGTCCCCACCTGCAGAAGGAAGGCTTCACAGGTGGTGAAGCAGGGCTGCAAATCTCTCTCTCTGTTTCCCTCTCTCCCTCTCACTCTGTTTCTCTATTTCTCTGTCTTCCCCTCCCACTTCAATTTCTCCTTCTCTATCCAATAATAAATAAAAATTAAAAAGAGGAGGAGGAGGAATGGGGCTTGGATTGGATGCTTATCCCTTTTACATTTTCACACGTTCGGCCCGACTCCCAGTGTGCCTACATGAGAAGGTGGTACCTACAGAGGAGTAAAGAGGGTTAATTTAGGAGCTGCTGGTGGGGCCCTACCAACTCTTAGTGGATGCTCTTACAACAAAAGCCACCAGAGGGCAGAGGGCTCCACGGTTTCTTCCTCTCCCACGTTCTCTGTCACACCTGGAAAAAGCCACAGGAGGACAAATTAGAGGAAACAGCAACAGAAAGTAAATCTTTTTTTTTTAATTTCTTTATTAGGGAATTAATATTTGACATTCAACAGTTAAAACAATAGTTTGTACCTGCATAACATTCCCCAGTTTTCCATATAACAATACAACCCCCACTAGGTCCTCTGTCATCCATTTTGGACCTGCATTCTCCCCCACCCACCCACCCCAGAGTCTTTTACTTTGGTGCAATACGCCAATTCCAGTTCAGATTCTACTTGTGTTTTCTCTTCTGATCTTGTTTTTCAACTTCTATCTGAGAGTGAGATCATCCCATATTCATCTTTCTGTTTCTGACTTCTTTCACTTAACATCAGAAACTAAATCTTACCCAAAGATTCATTTTGGATTTTCTAGTCCCTAGAACTCTGGGAGACCCACGTGGGTGATGTTGTTTTTGTTTTGTTGTCACCCGTTCAACAGTGTGTTGTGAATCACACTTGAAGCTGGATCAGCTATGGAGGCACTGGCCTGCGATCAGCCTTTATCAAGAGCTAGCTTTTTACCATGAGGGCTTGCAGGAGACATAGCTATGTTGTAAAAAGCAGAATGAAAGACCTTCTAAGGGCAAGGGAGACAGCATAATGGTTATGCAAAAGGCTCTCTTGCCTGAGGCTCCAAGGTTCTAGGTTCAGTCTTCAGCACCACTTCTTCTTCTTCTAGCGTTTGCCCTTCTTCCGTAACCAGTCAACAGGTCAGGCTGAAAGCTGTCAGGAGCTGCTTGTTGCTGGCTTTGAAAGTGACTGGGATCCATGTGGATTCAGTCGGCTAGGAAGGATCGTCAGTTTCCCCAATGAATGGGGACTCACGGGATGCACCACGAGAAGGTCGATCCAATGCATCCCTCCAGCACCACAAGCCAGAGCTGCGCAGGGCTCTTGTGTCTGTCTTTCTCTCTGTCTCTTTCCCTCTCGTTGTATCTCTGTCATTAAAACAGATTTAAAATAAAATAAAATTTTTAAAAAAAAAAGGATCATCTAAGATATCATGGGACATGGTCTGGCAGTCCGTGATGGCTGTCGTGAAAGAGACAGACGGACGTGTGGACTGGATAACGGTAACTGTGGCCAGCAGTGGGGTTGTGAGAAAATGTGGGTCTCGATAAAAGGTTCGATAGTTGTTTAAAGAGATGGAAGGCTGAGTGGGTGAAGGAGGATGAGCGTCAAGGGTCTTAGATGTCTGGCAGGATGCTTGGTGACATTGGGTCACAGAGCTGAAGAACCTGGGAGAGTAGGAAGTTCAGTGGAGGAAAGGACGGGGTTTGTTTAGACATGGAGAATTTGATGTGTGTGTGTGTGGAGGGGGTGTCCAGGTAGAAGGGTTTCCCAAGCAGTTGACTTGTAGGGAAAATTGGGGGTGGGGTGGAGTAGGGAAGAGGGAGGAAAGGGACAGGGAGAAAAGGGAGAAACTGTCTTCCTATTTAGACTACAACACCTTTGGGAAGGTTGTCTGCAGTCAAAATGCTCTACCACTGAGCTATACCCCCGGGGAAGGCTTTCTTTCTTTCTTTTTTTTTTTTTTAAGAGATTTTTTAATATTTACTTATGTATTCCCTTTTGTTGCCCTTGTTTTATTGTTGTTGTTATTGATGTCGTTGTTGTTGGATAGGACAGAGAGAAATGGAGAGAGGAGGGGAAGACAGAGAGGGGGAGAGAAAGACAGACACCGACAGACCTGCTTCACCGCCTGCGAAGCGACTCCCCTGCAGGTGGGGAGCCGCGGGCTCGAACTGGGACCCTTCCACCGGTCCTTGCACTTTGTGCCATGTGCGCTTAACCCGCTGCGCTACCTCGAGACTCCCTGGGACTACCTGTTCTAACTTTCATTATCCCCTCCTCCCCACCCCAATATAACTGGAAAGAGGCACCGTATATTGTCAGGCTTCTTTTCATGATCTTATTCTTGGAAAATAATTATTTGTAAAACAGGGCATCCCTTGGCTGGAACCTGGGTCGGGCACAGGGTCGACCAGGATCCTTCCCAGGTGAGCTCTGTCTTTTCGAGAGCCCTGTTTCTTTTCTTTTTTTTTTTATGAAGGTCTGTAGTACAGGGACTTTTATATCCTGTTCATCACCCAGTTCTCCACCAGGGGGCAGGCACATTCAGTCAAAAACTTTGTATTATCACCTCTGGGTATATGTGTAATTAGTAGAAAATTTACACACACACACACTCTAAAGTTTTAAAAAGGAAACACAAATCTGGAGTTTCTGTCCCATGTCTTGATCTTCTTAGCTGATATGAGGTTCATCAAGGGTGTTTTGTTTGTTTGCTTTTGTCTTCTAGAAAGGCCGTATTGGGTAGTTGGGCCTAAAGCTTGTATGGGCATGGTTGAAGTCTTACCCAGAGCACAAGGAAGGTATAATGTATTGAGACAACTTGGTAGAGCAGTGAGGGTGGGGGAAATATGGGTGCGTTCACTGGCAGCCAAGCCGGCAGGTGGGTCCTGGTGTCCAGGTGGAGTGTCCGGGATGATGGACGGGAATAGGCCCGTCACGAACAGCTGGCGACATTTCTTTCAAAAGAAAACCAAGTTATATTTAGGGATAAGAGATGGTTTTTGCTTTTAGAGAAATACTGTGCCATCCCCTTTCTGAAATAATTTCTCTCCTTAAAAGGAGATTGTGGCATAAATAAAACAGACCTCTTGTTGAAGGGTTTTCAGAATCTTTAAAGCAGCAGCCATGAAGCCAGTGAGCCTTTTCAATTCTAGAAAGCCATTAGAGGTTGTCTTTCTGAAAGTGAAGCTTTCATGGATGCTAACATCCATGAAGGGAGCAAATAAGCAAGTCAACAAATCAGCAGCTTATTCTTGGAAGAGCTCAGAATTCCTTTGTCTGGCTATCTGGTGTTTTTATTTTTTTATCTTCCCTTTTGTTGCCCTTGTTGTTTAACATTGTTGTGGTTATTGATGTCATTATTGTTGGATAGGACAGAGAGAAATGGAGACAGGAGGGGAAGACAGAGAGGGGGAGAGAAAGACAGACACCTGCAGACCTGCTTCACTACCTGTGAAGCGACTCCCCTGCAGGTGGGGAGCCGGGGGCTCGAACCCGTACCCTTACACAGGTCCTTGCGCTTTGCGCGACTTGCGCTTAACCCGCTGCACCACCGCCTGACTCCCTGTTTGTTTTTAAATATATTTTTAATTTATTATTGGATGGAGGCAGAGAGAAATTGAGAGGCAAGAGGAGCTAGAGAGGGATAGAGACGGAGAGACATCTGTAGCCCTGCTTCACCACTTGTGAAGCTTTTCCCCTGCAGGTGGGGACCAGGGGCTTGAACCTACGTCCTTGTGCACTGTCGTGTGTGCGCTTCACCAAGTGTGCCACCACCTGGCCTCTGGCTTTCTACTGTAAAACCTGATTTAAAAAATTCAGGGAACAGTACTGGGAGTGCCAAGAATGGCGCTTTGTATCCTCTATTCACGGACTTTCTCTTCTCTTTTTTTTTTGCCTCCAGGATTATTGCTGGGCTCGGTGCCTGCACCATGAATCCACTGCTCCTGGAGGCCATTTTTTCCTTTTTGTTACCCTGGTTGTTTTACCACTGTTGTGGTTATTATCATTGTTATTGATGTCGTCGTTGTTGGATAGGACAGAGAGAAATGGAGAGAGGAGGGGAAGACAGACAGAGGGTGGAGAGAAAGACAGACACCTGCAGACCTGCTTCACCGCCTGTGAAGCGACTCCCCTGCAAGTGGGGATCTGGGGGCTCGAACCGAGATCCTTACGCTGATCCTTGTGCTTTGCGCCACCTGCGCTTAACCCACTGCGCTACCGCCGGACTCCCTGTTTCTGCGTTTCTGGCGCGGAACTATTTGAGTGTGTTAAATTTATAATGGTCTTTTGGGGGGCTGCGTCGTCGGAGTGGTAGCACATTGGATTGAGTGCACATAGTACGAAGGGCAAGGACCCTGGTTCAAGCCCCTGGCTCCCCACCTGTGGAGTGGTGTGGGGGGGGGTTCGCCTCACATGTGGTGAAGTAGGTCTGTGGGTGCCTCTGTCTTCCCCTCCTCTCTCAATTTCTCTCTGTCCTATGCAACAACAACAAAAATGAAAAAAATGGATTCCTGGAGCAATGGATACATAGTGCAGGCACCGAGCCCCAGCAAAAACAAACAAAACAGAACAAACAAATTTTAAAAAAAAAGGTCCTAATTCTATAACCGTTTATCCCTTCAAGTTCTTATTATTTATTCCTGTGTGATGGTTTTTTCTAATGCCTCCTCCTTTTCCTCCTGGAGGCAAAAACAAACAAACAAATCAAAAACTTATAACAGTCTTAATTCTATAACCATTTATCCCCACTTCAAGTTCTTATTATTTATTTATTATTATTATTATTTATTTCTGTGTGATAGTTTTCTTCTTCCTCCTCCTGCTAGTCCTCCTCCTCCTCCTCCTCCTCGTCGTCGTCTTCTTATTTTAATGAGTTACAAAGAGAAAGACCTGAGCACTGCTCAGCTCTGGCTTATGTCGATGCTGAGGATAGAATCTTTATACTGTCTCCCCAGCCCTGTAATAGTTTTCTGATTAGATGATTTCTCTGTAGTCCCTCTCATCGATTTAAGCAAAGTTAACTTCATGATCTCAAAGTTAATCTTAACAACAGAGCAGAAAGGCTATCTTAAAGAGGATAAACTATAGTTTAATAAGAGCATATGAGCTAGGATGATTAACTAGTTTATAATGTCAATGTGCAATCTGGATTTTGAAAAGCAAATTTATTTAATTTCATTGTTTTTACACTTTGTGTTGAAATGACATTGGCGTTTAATGTTATGTAGACTTCAGGCACATAACATTATATTTTGACATCTCTACATACTACATTATGTCTTTAATTTTTTAAAAAAATTCTATTTATTTATTACTGGATGGAGACAGAGAAATTGAGAGGTGGTGGGGTACTAAAGAAGGAGAGAGACACCTGCAGTCCTACTTCACCATTTGTGAAGCTTTCCCCTTGCAGGGGACCAGGGGCTTGAACCTGGATCCTTGAGCACTGTAGTGTGTGCGTCCAACCAGGTGCACCACTGCCTGGCCCCTCTACATTATGTATTTATCAAAAGACTAGTTTTCAACCTCCATCAGACAACTAACCGCTTTTATCTGATTCACTCACCACTCTTCGGCTTACCACCATTTCTTAGAATCTCGGAGTCTTGTTTGGAAAAGGAGAAAGTTAAGTGGATTGCTTTTCTCAAACTGTGTGTTTCTGAATATGCGCCCTTTCTTAATCACGAGCATATAAAGGGAGACGTGATCCAGATGTGTGTGAGTTGAGTCAAAAGAAAAGCTACGGTGTTAGCAAGCAGATATCTCACATGTACAAACAACAGAAGACAGGATGAATTTTGAAGGTGAACAGAAAAATGAATGGACAAGTGGCATTTCTTTTCTTTCTTTCTTTTTTTTTTTAAATATTTTTTTAACCAGAGCATTGTTCAGCTCTGGCTTATGGTGGTGCAGGGGATTGAACCTGGGACTTTGGAACCTCAGGCAAGAGAGTCTGTTTGCATAATAACCCTTATGCTATCTCCCCTCCGCCCTTATTTTCGAGAATGTTGGAATGACATCAGAAAAACACTGCTTGAAAATTTGATAGGTGAGCTGCAGCCTTTGAGGATCCTTTTTAATAATTTATGATTTTTATTATTTTCATTCTTAGGCCATAAACTGTACTAATGTAAAGATTCCAGTTTATAGGCCAGGAGTTTATATGGGTGAAGCTCTGGACTCAAGCGAGTGTCCCAAGTTCAATTACTAGAGTTGTAGGAGCCACAAAGATACTTTGGCACCCCCCCTTCTTTTCTCTCTCTCTCTCCCTCCTTCCCTCCCTCCCTCCCTTCTCTTTCTCTCTCTTTAGCTATCAAGTAAACAAGTCTTTATATAAAAGCACACAGGGGAGTCAGGCGGTATTGCAGCAGGTTAAGCGCAGGTGGCACAAAACGCGGGGACTGGCATAAGGATCCCGGTTCAAGCCCCCGGCTCCCCACCTGCAGGGGAGTTGCTTCACAGGCGGTGAAGCAGGTCTGCAGGTGTCTGTCTTTCTCTCCCCCTCTCTGTCTTCCCCTCCTCTCTCCATTTCTCTCTGTTCTTTTCAACAACAACGATAGCAATAACAACAATAATAATGATACACAACAAGAGCAACAAAAAGGGAATAAATATTAAAGAATTAATTAAAGAAATCTTTTTAAAAGAATACAGTTCAGTGGTTTTAGTGTACTCAGAGTTCTGGAGCCATTATCTGGCGAGACAGTTTCTGCACGGACAGTGACTTAGCTAAGTGTCCTGTGTTGTTTGTACTGTTTACAAAATCTGGACTTTGTCCAGTTATTAGAGTTGGTTCAGCTCTTTGAGGTGACTGAATGTTGAACCTGTTGGACCCGGGGTTTGTGCAGAATGTAGGGATTTTAGTTAAAATTCTTGAGGAGCCTTTTTGTAGCTTAGGAAAGTGCCTAGAGAACCTTGTCAGAACTTGAGTGCTTCTCAAGGCAGAACTTGTGCTGCCTTCCCTCCCTGCCTGAATTCACATGGTCCCAGGAAAGTCTGTTTGTTGCCCTTGTTGTTTTATTGTTGTAGTTATTGATGTCGTCGTTGTTGGATAGGACTGAGAGAAATGGAGAGAGGAGGGGAAGACAGAGAAGGGGGGAGAGAAAGACAGACACCTGCAGACCTGCTTCACCGCCTGGGAAGCGACTCCCCTGCAGGTGGGGAGCCGGGGGCTCGAACCGGGATCCTTACGCAGGTCCTTGCTTTGCGCCACCTGCGCTTAACCCGCTGCGCCACCGCCCGACTCCCTAGATCCTTCTTAATGCTGGGATCCCGTTTCCATCCAATTTCTATGTTTTGCTAACAGTCTAGTGTTGATGTAGTTTCTTCAACTCTTATTTGCACCTTACTACTTATATTTAAATATATTTATTATTTTATTTGCGAGGACAGAGAGAAATTGAGAGAGGGGGAGGGAGACAGAGAGGGAGATAGAGAGACGCCTGTAGCACTGCTTCACCTACCTGTGAAGCTTGTCCCCGGTGGGTGGGGACCAGAAACTTGAGCCTGGGTCTTTGCACAAGGTAACCAGGCCTGCCCTGCGTGCCCCCCCCCCCCCGACTTATGTTTTAAAACCCGTTTCTAACTTTCTTTCTGAATCTGAGGTGCCTCACTTTTCAAAAGATTTATTTTTCAGTTATGAGGAGAGACCAGACCACAGCTTCACTCTGGCCTTTGTGATGTCAGGTATTGAACCTGGGACCTCGTACATATAAGTCCTGTCTTGACCTCTGAAATAGCTCTCGGACCCCAACATGGAATTCTCTTTGTTTTGTTTGTTTGTTTCAAAGATTTTTCTTTTTTCTTTTTTCTTTCTTTTTTTTCTTTTCTTTTTTTTGAGAGGTTAATGGTACAATTTCTCAACTCCCTGTGAAAGTTCTCTGCAGGATACTCCCATCTACAACCTAGGTCCATTTATATCGTTATGTACAAGGACCCTAAGTAGTTCTCTGCAGCAAAATTAAACTCTTGATTGAGGACTTACTGTGTGCCAGTCACTGTCCTTAAGTGCATTACCTATGTTAACTTTTTATTGTGAAATTAAAATTTTCCATTCAATTTCAAAATTAAAACTTGAGCAAATTCAAAACTCTCCCACGTAAAGTTCAGTCAGTGGTTCAGTTGGAATCCCATTTGATTCCAGTGTCTGCTTTTCCAACTGAAATCACACAGGATTTGGGCAGGAATCAGCCTAGGCTTGTACAAAATGCCTAGCCTGGCCCATGTATATGCCAAGAATCTATTAAATATTTGAGGAGTTCTCATCTGTTTTTATGAGTTCAGTCTTTTATTACACACACACACACACACACACACACACACACCTACCTACCTTTGGGGCGTCACCACTCGCGGCCAACATTTCAACTAGAAAGACAGAGACAGAAGGAGAAAGGAACAGACACCACAGTCCCACATTATTTTCTTAAAGAACACTGACTCTCAAAAGATCACCAAAGCAGTGTGAGCTTGTTTGGAAGGATTGAAAACAATAGGAGTGGAATACTCTAAAGTGGACAAAGCAAAGGAAAAAAAGAAAATTCTCTTCCTTCCCTTCTCACCACTCCCTCTCTCATGGGGTGGTGACAACCATGGTTTTTACACTGATGATATCCAAGTTTTCAGTTTCATTCCCAAGATCCCTCTGGAGTTTCACAATCCAACCTCTGGCTGTTGAGCCCAGATGCTGATTTATAGCTACTTATATTTTTCCATAGAATTGTGTGTTCATACTTGAGCCATCTGGAATTCTTTCGGTTAGTGGCACAAGCGAAGTCAGTCAGTCAGCTAACTATTGCCTCATTCTCCTTATCCACTTTTAGAGCTTGTCTTTCAGGTTCTGATTCTTTTCCTCCACTTTTCCTCCTTTCTCTCTTCAGTCTCACTCCCTGTGTTCTGTTTGCAGAGGTTGTAACACCATCTCTGTCCTCCTTGTCTCAGATCTTTCTTCCTCACGTCCCCACCATACTACCTGGTGACGACGGGTCTTCCTAGTTGTGGAGGGTCACCACAGGTCCTTACCACTGTCCCTACTGGAGCTCAGCCCACATCCGGGCTTGGCCAGACCCCGACCTTCTGGTGTTCCTTTGGCTTTGCTTCCTTTAACTCCACACACACAGACTTAACCAGAGGCCAGCACGCCCCTTCATCACTTTGCTGCAAAGAGGCTTTATCCTAATAGAATAAAACTTAGGGCATATCTGTCTGTCCACCCTGCTCTGAATTTGTTTTTTCCTTCCTGCTTGTCTCTGCGCTTTATCTTTTGCTTAGAAAGCAGCTGACACCAAGGCCCTACTCAGATATGATTAGCATCCTGCAAACCTCCTGAAATGCCCGCCGTCCTCAAATCCGGAGAAGCTGGCTCTTTCTCCCTGTGCTTTTGCTGTTGATTCTTATCTTCGGTACTAGCGCTTGGTCGGTTTTGCTTTGTGTGTATGTAGTTTAGATCTTCGGCTTCCTTAGACTTGTACTTTTTTTGTGAGAGGACTGTTATATTTTTACACAATTTGTCAAATTCTTAGCTAAATATTATTGGGAATTATGTTCTTTTGTCTTTAGGACTGTAAGAAGTGAATGAGTTTATTATTTTCATGTTTGGAGAAATGTAGTTAGCAAGTTGATCTTTGAAAAGCCTTATAAACGTACTTACAGTTGAAATCTAGGTTTGGTGTTCTAATAGTTCACAGCAGTTATCAAGATCTTTTTGTATCTACAAAGTGACTCCTTTAAAGGTCATCAGTGCCTCAGAATTCAGCCTACCAGAGTCTTACTTTGTAGAACTTTTAAAACACTTTAGGAAATATAAGATCCAAGTATTAAAATTTTTTGTTAATTGAGAATGGTAATTTTTATTCTTCAAGTTCTATATTTTAGTAAATCATTGCATAAACATCTACATGGTCTTTTTCAAAAATTTTTAAATATTTATTTATTTTCCCTTTTGTTGCCCTTGTTTTTTTTAGTGTTGTTGTAGTTATTATTATTGTTGTTATTGATGTCATCATTGTTAGACAGGACAGAGAGAAATGAGAGAGGAGGGGAAGACAGAGACGGAGAGAGAAAGACAGACACCTGCAGACCTGCTTCACTGCTTGTAAAGCGACTCCACTGCAGGTGGGGAGCTAGGGGCTCGAACTGGGATCCTTATGCTGGTCCTTGCGCTTTGCACCATATGCGCTTAACCCACTGTGCTACCGCCCGACTCCCCTACATGGTCTTTTTGACTATACAGTTTTGAATGTAATTTTTTTTTTTTTTTTTGTGCCTACACAACTCTACTGTTTTCCCTTTGCCTTTTTCTTTCTCTTCTGATAGAGAAGGAGAGCAGTTAAGAGAATAGAAACAGAGAGACCACATTACTTGTAAAGTTTTTCCCCAGCAGGTGGGAACTGGGGACTTGAACCCCGGTCTTTGTGCATGTTAATGTGTGCACTCTACCAGGGCCCAGCTCCTTTGAATATACAATTTTAAAAAAATTAGTTTTTAGGGGCCAGGTGGTGGCACATCTGGTTGAGTGCTCATGTTACAGCGCATAAGGACCTGAGTTCAAACCCCCAGTTCCCACCTGCCATGAGAAAGCTTTGTGAGTGGTGAAGCAGCATGGCGGGTCTCTCTCTCTCTCTCTCTCTCTCTCTCTCTCTCTCTCTCTTTCTCTCCCTCTCCCTCTTAATTTCTGGCTATCTCTAGCCAAGAAATAAATAATAATCATAAAAATTTTAATGTGTTCTTCAGGGCCAGGTGGTGATGCACCTGGTTAAGCACACACACACTACAGTGCGCAAGGACCCGCCTTCAAGCCCCTGGACCCTACCTGCAGGTAAAAGCTTCACGAGTGTTTAGGTGACTTTCTGTCTTTCTTCCTCTCTGTCTCCCCTGCTTCTCTCAATTTCTGTCTGTCTCTTTCCAATAATAAATAGATGGCAATATTTTTAAAACAGAAAGAAAAAAGGAAAATACTAAAACAAATATTAGTTTTTAAACAGGAGAGAAGGATGATTTACTAGAGTCATGAGACAGATATGGAGACATTTACCCTATAACAGTAATTGTCTGTTGACACCAGGATGTTTATCTTTTCATTGTCCAGCTTGACTCTCAAGTGACAGTGTCTCTTCTCAGAATTAGACCTAGACCATGGTTTGAGTTGGAGGGTTTTTCTTTTCTTTTCTTTTTTTTTCCTCAGCCACTTCACTTTTATTATTTTATTTTATTTATTTATTTTATGAATGGGTCGGTGAAAAGTTTCTTAATGCTAGTCCTTGTTGAGAAGATAAGAAAAAGTAGCCATGGCAGGAATAGGAAAGAACTCCTTATCCCTCTCTCTGCAGCCCCACTCCTTACCTTCAAACTGTGCAAATGTTTTAATACCATTTAAGGTGGTGATTTTCTGTGCTTGCAAGGCAGACATTGATTTATTTATTACTGACCAGCAATGTCAGTATTAATATAGGTAGGAAGTTCCTTAGAACACTCTCATGATTTTTGTAGGACAGGCATCATGTCTAAGTCCCCAAATAGGGGAGTTAGATATTTTGGGATTCATTGTTACTGTGACTTTGCTTTTTATGGGTGAACTTGAGCCAAAACTTGTAGTGAGGTAAACATCAGCTTGTGAGTGGTATTTGGGGTGCAGTTTCTGAAGTATGGCACCACTTTCTTGCCTTATTCTGTTCCTAAATCTTTTTAATGTAAGAAAAGTCAGTACTCTGTATAGTCTTTTGAAGTTTAGGGATTGTTGTTGTTGTTGTTGTTGCAAGTACAGCTTAAGTAACTGAATTGTGTCACTTCAAAATGTGAGAAGCACCAGGGTTAAAGAGAAAGTGGCTTGCTTGTCCTTGCAGGATTGTTTTTTTTTTTTTTTTTTACTTCCTATCCTTTAATATTTAAAATTTTCTTTTAGAATTTATTTTGTTTATGCTTACTTGGCATAGGAGGACTATTTTCCTAGCCCCTTGAGTTTCTCTTGCCTATTCACTGTAAAAAGTGTTCCAAACTTCTAGGCGAAAACCCAAATAACATAGAAATTACTTTTCTGAGCCCCCGTGACCTTTATGGGTTGTTGTTCCTGTTGTAAGCTTGACAGAAATGTCGGGTTTTTTTTTCCCCCTTAGCATATCTGATACTTTTGTATCTTGTGTGAGATTCATACTGAAGAAGCATTGGGTGATTTCAGATATGTTTTTCTTAAGCCGGCTTTACTCTTACTCCTGGTTGAAGATGTGCGCACGTATTTTGTGTGTTCATGGAATGGTGTATATGCACTCCGGCCGCTGACTTGATTATTTCAGTTGTGAGATTTGATAAAAAAAAAAAAAAAAGGAAAAGGAAAGAAAGAACTCTTAAGTATAAGGACAAAGGAATGCTCTTTTAACTGGGCTAGAATTGAAGTTTCCATTTAATTTAAAATGACAAATCAGCAGCTCCCTCTTCAACTGTGTTGCATCAAGGTAAATTTTCCCTCTAGCCTGAGCTTTGGACAGAGTTTGCCTGGACATCTTCCCAGGAAAACCCCATGTGTAAAACTCCAGTGAAACAATCATCATAAGATCATTTCATGTCCATAATACGTGTCTTCTGACCTGTGTGAACACATGTACCACAGCTCGAGAGGTACATGTTTTAGGTCTTAATACTTTTAAAGAAGAGAATGAAAAGTGAGCATGAGGTTGCCCTTGAGGTCCAAATTATGATACAAAATAAAGATTAAAGCTACAGACTCTTCTTTGCAAATGGTGGAGTAACTAGGGGAAAGGAATTAAGCTTTCAGCAAAAAAGAAGAGATCAGAATTGGGTGGGGGGGCATGGAGAGAATTTCATTTGGTTATTGGATTTTATTCTAAATTGGCAAAAAGAAGAAGGGAGAGGAGGAAGGAGAAGAGGAAGGCACATGTCTGCTAATTTTACTCCTAGAATTTATCAGTTCTGTGCTGGGGGAGGAATCAAGACTGTAGGTCTCACCAAGGTTAGGCTGGGCAGATGTTTCTGGCAGACTTGCATAGTGTATGGGCTACCATTATTTTCTCAAGCTAAGCAAAGAATAGTAATGTAAGATGTGAGTTTCTTAACTCTTGCCAGAGACCATTGCTAAATTTAGAGAGACTTTAAATGAGATGTCCGCTTTTATGTAATTAAAGAGGAAATCCATTCAGGTATAAATGGGTGACCTCCTGGAACCAGCAGGGAGTTGGAGAACCCTTGTTCTCTAAGATTTTTTAGTACCTTGAAAAGCAGAATCTCTGTAGAGGGCAAGGGGGTGGGGGTGGGAATGATGCTTATTGTATTATTACTAAGCCAAGAAAGAAAATAGTTCAGGCTTAAGGACATTAATACCTGAGCCCATTTCCCAGCCAATTTTGATCTTTCTTATAAACTATTTTCCACATCTGCCAATGACAAATGTCTTCAGAGGATAACAGATAATTTGCTTTAGTACCAAATAATCTGAGAGACATAAATAGCTAGACATTATAATTATATGGTAGTTATCATACAGTCAAAGTAGTTACCCGGTTATTAATACCCCATAAACTAAGGTGATGGTGTGTGCATTTAAAAAAAGAAAAAAACTATCATCGCTGATAGGACTTTCTTTCCATCTTAAAAAAAAAAAAAACACATTAAAATGCCAATATATTAATAAAGTATAAATAAATACTCCCAGCTAGTGAAGGCATCACCAAGAACCAATAATGGTGCTTATTCCTCCAAGATACCTAGTAACTAGCCTCTTCATTGAAGAAATCTGTAGTAAGTCGGGAATTACTAATTTTGCATTTAGTTCTTGATCTTGCAGTTCTTGAAGGAACAGGTGGTAGTAGCAATGAACTTTTTGAGCATAATACTACAAATGTGATTTTTGGAAATTAAAAATAAAGTGATTTATATGAGACACTGCACACACACAGAGAGAGAGAGAGAGAGAGAGAGAATTTGAACCTTCATATATGGAAGTCTCACAGTCTACCATGAAACTAATTCCCTGATGTGATTTTTGGAAAGTCTTAAAAAAAACAAACGTGCACGGTAGTTGTCGCTGTTTTTTCATTCTTTTCCATCTCCTTTTTCTGTGACCACTGCCTTTTCTCACAGTCAGCATTATGCAGACTTTATTGGTTTGAAAACAAAACCTGGACTGACAAAAAGCTCACAAGTAGCTTGCATTTCATTAATATGTAATTAAAAATGTGATCTTTGCCTGTTTTCTTCTGTGGTGATTAACAGTTCCTGGTTCCAGATATTTAAAAAAGGAATGTTTTAGACCTGCCTTGGCTCAACTCATGCTGTCCATAGCACACTTCGTTTCCCTACCAAAGAATAATGTTGAATTTGAAATTATGCATTTTAAACACCCCCCCCCACACACACACACACACATACTCTGATCCTCTCTATATGGTTTCTTTGCAAAACAGTTTTGTGCAAGCAGACATTACTTAACTCTATTCCCTCCATAGAGAACTATTCAACTTTACTTTTTATATGTTTTGAATGCTGCCTCATCTGAGACGGTGACAGCAATAAAGTATGCATGGCCAACCTTATTTTAATAGCGCGAGAGAGCTGTTTTCAGTTAATAAGTGGATCTCTTTATGTCTGAGGTCTTTGGTTTATTTTCTGGTTCTTTAGAGTTCTGCAATCATGAGGCATAAAAGGGTTTCGCATATGGGGACTAAACCCTTAAAAAAAAAACAATTATCATTTACATGTTTTGTGTCTGTAATCTGCCTTTGCATATAACTTTTTTTTTTTTTTTTACAAAGGGGGAAATAGCAGTAGCAGTTTTTCTCTTGATTGTTCAAATCTGTAGCCCATAATTGTATGTATTTTACACTCATTAATGAATGTGGTGCCCGTGGAGACTGAGTGCAGACTGGCTGTTTGAGTTGCTCCTTTATGCAAGTCTTCCAAGTTGCTCTTAAACAAAATCTCTTTATTGCACACCCCCTCCTTACCATATTCTCTTAACTATTTTGCTGGAATTTACATAGAGCTCCAGGTATCTTCTTGGATCTTGTTAGAGGTTTGCAAAGACACTTCCATGTGGGTGATGCTTTTGTTATCTGGCTGACAGGCATAGACTTTGGTTGTGTCAGTCAAATCTAAGATTTCATTGTACACTATGACTTAGTCACCACACTCCCTCTCCAAGGGCCTTTTATGCTACATACAACCAGAATCTAGAACCAGACTTAGAGCTTCAGTGATACCAAATAAAATGACTCCTTGTGGAAACATGGAGAGCTTTTATGATTGACATAGAAATGCTGACTTCAAACCCACCCATGCTGGCTTATGATGTGCTTTCTTTGCACAGTCTGATTCTGCTTCATTCTAAATCCAGGAGACATTGGGGGACCAGGCTGGGGTAGGGAGGGGGGGTCTGTCTGTGGAGTCTGAGTATTCTGCTCTGTTTTCTTGCCTATTTAGTCTGTGAATTACTGTATTTTAAATGTTCAAAAGTCAATGAAAAAAAAAAATCACTTCTCAGGAGTTGGGAGGTAGCAGCAGGTTAAGTGCACTTGGCACAAAGCACAAGGACCAGCAGAAGCATCCTGGTTGGAGCCCCCCCCCCCCCCACCTGCAGGGTAGTCACTTCACAGGAGGTGAAGCAGATCTGCAGTTCTCTCTTTCTCTCCCCCTGTCTTCCCCTCCTCTCTCCATTTCTTTCTGTCCTAACAATGAAGACATCAATAATAATAACTACAACAACACTAAAAAAAACAAGGGTAACAAAAGGGAAAATAAATAAATATTTAAAAATCACTTCTCTTTATATATATTTAAATTTTATTAGTGACTTAATATTGATTTAGAAAATTACAGGATAACAGGGGTATATCTCTTTATATATTAAGAGAAGACTCCTTTTTTTAAAAAGAATTTATTTATTTATTTATTTTTAAAAAATATTTATTTTATTTATTTATTCCCTTTTGTTGCCCTTGTTGTTTTTTTTTATTGTTGTAGTTATTATTGTTGTTGTCGTTGTTGGATAGGACAGAGAGAAATGGAGAGAGGAGGGGAAGACAGAGAGAGGGAGAGAAAGACAGACACCTGCAGACCTGCTTCACCGCCTGTGAAGCGACTCCCCTGCAGGTGGGGAGCCGGGGTTCGAACTGGGATCCTTATGCCGGTCCTTGTGCTTAGAATTTATTTATTTATGAGAAAGATAGGAGGAAAGAGAGAAAGAACCAGACATCAGTCTGGTACATGTACTGCTGGGGATTGAACCCAGGATCTCATGCTTGAGAGTTCAGTGCTTTATTCACTGCGCCACCTCCCAGACCAGGAAAACTCCTTTTTTTAATTGCATGCTTCAAGGGGTGCTTCCTCCCTCCTTTCCTTTCCTTTCCCTTTCCCTTTCCTTTCCTTTTTCCTTCCTCCCTCCCTCCCTCCCTTCCTTCCTACATTTCTTTAACATCCACCACCAAAGTGCTGAAGTCCCATTGGCCCTCTCTACTCTGTTTCCTGCCTCTCCCTCCCACCCCCCACACTTACCCTACCCCTCTGGCAGACTTCACTTGTGCCTTCTGGATTCAAGACATAGGTTTGGATTGGTTTTGTCCACCCCTTTTCTCTGTGTCTTTAAGGATGTTATCTTTTTTTTGACGAGAAGCAAAATTGCGGACAATGTATTTTCTGCCATCTCTGGGTTCAGGCTTCCTGAGGTCAACTCTGGCTGGGACATATTCTAGGAACGTTGTTAAACAGTGGTCAGTAGATGGCAGTACGGTTCCACTACAGCATTTCAAAATCAAGTTGTACCTAACATTTCATCCCCACTCTAATTTTGAAAATGCTTGATTAGCGACATTAATCAATGTTTGGGTGGTTTTCTTTTTCCAAGTTTCATAATTGTAGCCACTGCCTGAAAGAAAGCCATTACTGGTAGACAACATGATTGTCAGTTGTAATATGATCAGTCCAGCATGGGGAATGGTATATAGGTTTTTAATTATGTTTGTAAAAACAGTGTACATCAATGTGTAAAATGATTAACAATCATGATGATGACTCTTCACTTATTTTGTCTCATTTCCTAGCTTAATTTTAGCTGGGGTGACATCTGATCATTATGGTGGATTGTCTGAGATGTGTCTGTTATTTCTTTTCATTCCTCTGGGGTCTGCACATAAACCTTGCAAACAAAATGTATTTAAATTCTGCTGTGATATATTGGTGTGTACTACCTAACTTGTAGACCAAATATTGCTGGTGTCTATAGTTTCCCCTTTGGGAAAGGATAGATTACCTTCTTAGAATAGGTTTTCTGCAAGCCTTTTATGGAATCTGCAATACAAAAATAGTAAGTGTTCTATTTTGGGCAGCCAGATTGTGCTGTGATCATTAACTCTGTACCTTAGTTTGAATATAACATAACAGTGTATCATCATCATTCAGAATGGAAACTTACACAGTCAACTGGTAGCATCCTTTCTGAATTAACTTTGTATTTTAGGGGAGATTTGCTATTCCAACAAAGGTAAACTTGTTTTCTCTTTAAGAAACAATCATGTTACTAATAATACATTTGAGAAGAACATAAGTGTATTTTGTTATATATGTGGAGGAAAGACTTCATTTCAAATTGAACTGAATTTTAAGAAAACTAAAGTTTACTAAATTGGTATCTAGAATCAGAAGATGACTGACTATAGACCTGATTTTTCTTTATTTTTTAATTGGGATGTTAATGGTTTATAGTCAATTTGTACTATTTGCTCCTGAGTACAGTTTCTCATCTCATCGAGATAGGCATCTGTAAAACACCTGCAGGAGGTTTGCTTCATGGCTGATGAAGCAGGTCTGCAGATGTCTGTCTTTCTCTCCCCTCCTCTGTCTTCCCCTTCTCTCTCTCGATTTCTCTCCATCCTATCCAACAACAACAGCTATAACAACAACAACAAGGGTGACAACAGCGACAAAAAAAAGTGGGAAAAAATGACCTCCATGGGTAGCGGACTCGTGGTACAGGCAAGGAGCCCCAGCGATAACTCTGGAGGCAAAAAGCAAACACACTTACCCCCAGTTTGGTGCATCATCCTGGACCTGAAAGTGCCCCCAGGCCCTACCCCTCCATCCTCTTTCTCCAGACTCCTTTGCTTTGGTGCAATATACCAAACCAGTCTTAAATTTTACTTTGTGTTTCTTCTTTCTGCTCTTGTTTCATAACTTGTGCCCATGGATGATATCATCCTATATTTGACTTTCTCTTTCTGGTTTATCTCACTTACCATGATTCCTTCAAAAAACTATTCAAGATGAAGTGAAGAAGGTGACTTCATCATTCTTAATAGCTGAGTAGTATTTCATCATATGTATATGCGTGTCTCTCTTAGCCACTCATCTATTGTGGGACTGACTACCTAGTTTGCTTCTAAGTTTAGGCTATTACAAATGGCCCTGCTATGAACATAGGCATGCACACTTCTCTTTAGGTGGGTGTGTTTGTTTCCTTAGGATATATCCTCAGGAGAAGAATTGTCCGGTCATAGGGTACATAGGTCCATTTCTAGTCTGTGGACAGTTTTCCAGACTCTTTTGCTATAGCAACAAAAACAATTAAATATACGGAGTAAGCCTGACATAGGAACGGCAAGACATTTAAAAAAAAATGGAATGTAAATATTTTTATTCTCTGTTACCTTTAAAGACTTTACCAGATATTGTAAAAAGAGATAAAATATGTGTGCTGCTGACTATAAGGATTCTACTTCAGTCACTGTATGCTTAGCTCTGTGGATATGCCAGTGACCTAAACTGCTGTAGAAACTTATATTTGCGACATAAACCCCACAGCCTGTGGTAGTAAACAATTGTTATTCTCTTTTAAACCCCATGCTGTGATTAGCATATTAAAATTCATTTATCGTGTGTGTGTGTGTGTGTGTGTGTATACACACTTTCTGTCTGTACACATGATCAAGAAGCATCTGGTAAAGATGGTAGAATAAACTACATTGGTGGGAACTTATGTCTAGCTTTTGTTAGAGCAGGTAAATGCTGGGGACAGGATATATTTAGTGTATGTCTCTCAGCAGAGAGAGATGAATCTAGTAGTAACAAAGTAATAGGGTTAGTTCTGTTACATAAAGTACATGTCACACAGATAAGTCAGAGTTTGCTTATGTTATTATACAGTGGAGTCAAGCACTGGGTAGAAGAAGAACTTCCTCTCTCGGGGAAGTTTGTCTTACAGGGTGGTAAGGATTAAACTGTGCCTGTATGGTTTGCAATTGAAGTGGGACTGTTGAGTGATACATTTTGAAAGAGAAGCTTAACATTTTGAAGGAGTAACATTGACTGAAAATTTGCTGTCCAAGCAAATTCATAAAGACTTTTATTCATTCTTGTCTTGTTAAATACCTTGGGAGAAGTCAGAATTCTTCCCATTTAACTTGCAGTCATGAATCTCAAGCAGTGTTTCTCTCCAGCTAACTCTAGGGTGAGAGTGGACCCACCCTCAAAAAAAAAAAAGGCTTTGCTTCTCTTTTACACATAGCCAGACTGGCTCTTGTGTTTGCAATATTTCAAGGAGTTCAATAGGAGGCTGGTGATTCTTTGATCTAATGCCACAGTGCTGTCTAACGAGAAAGGTTTTTAATATTGTCTACAATATTGCAAATTTCTCCTAGCTCAGCCCAATTAATACAATGTTAAATTTACACCCTGGATCCCTCCTTTTATTTCTTGTTCGGAATTGGTCCCCCACCCCACCCCCTCCCACAAGCTCCTCCCCCCTAAGCTGAAGCAGGTAATTACAAAGGTCCTCAGATCAATTTTTGTAAAGGGGCACCCTGACGGGCACCATGACTGAAGTGTGACATGAGCCTTTTCCAATACAATGGGTGGCCTAACATTCCTCTGGAAGCCCAAGCTCATTAAATATTCGGTTCCTTTCTCCCCCTCCTCTCCCCCCTCCACGCACTTAGCTTGAGTCTGGGGTTTCTTCAGCGAAGACTTAGGAAAATTGCTTCGCGTTCGCAGATTGAATTTTTTATGTGTATGACTTCATGATAGCATTAGCATGTGCTTTGATCCATGTGTGAATGGCGCTGGGTCGGCGCTTATTGCCACATCCAGATGGTGTCACAGGGAACAAACAGTTGTGTTTTAGGATTTCTCAATAGACTGTCTAGACTGGCCGTGCAGCAGACAGATACAGCCTCCCATCAAATTAGCGTTTGTCAGATTTATGGTAATGGTTCACCAAAGCCTTCCTGTCATTGACATTTTAAGATTTACGCCTCCAAAGTTATTTTGTCTTCCACAGAATATAGCTTGTGATTGCTTGGATTTAAAAAAAAAAAGTTTTAAGACAGCAAAGTCTTGCTGAATGTGGGTTGTTTCTGAATGAGAAGAAAAATATAAAAGGCATTAGACAGTGGCTTACGGCTTGGCTGCTGTATTGATCAGGGAAAGGCACCCTCCCCTACTTCACCCACCCTCAAGAGGTAAGAAGGATGTTCTGTTCAGGTCGGTGTCCCATTTGCCCTTGTTGGAAAGAAAAACACGTATGTGGGTGCCGATGGCCAGATCTGGCCCTTTCATGTTGTTACTCAGTAGTAATGCGATCTGCTGTCCCACCGCGGTGGGAATAACCTTTTGACAGGCAGTGTGTCCATTCTCAGTGGAAATGTTTTCCCAAGTCTGGCCAGGCAGCCTTTGATCATACCTCCTTCCAATGTGGGGTCACAGCTACTAGGCTCTGCCAGAGTCACTGGGTCCTGCGTGGAAAGTGAGAAACATGAGGGTGTAAGATAAATAAATAAATATGACCCAAACCCTCTTCAGTCCTCAATCACCGAAGTTTTGAAGTTGGAAGGAAATGGCCACATGGCTCCTTGGCTCTTTGAGGATGCTTGAGGTTCAGCTTGGGGTAGGGTTTTTTTTTTTTTCTTTCCATGAATGGGTGACCTGATGTGTTTGGTGCAGTTTCATTTAAAACATCTTGTGTAAGGAAGGGCCCATCCTACCCTAGACATGCTGAGGCATGTTTGCTGGTATAAGTGGCAAATGCTGAGGAGGCTGATGTGTGTGTGTGTGTGTGTGTGTGTGTGTGTGTGTGTGTGTGTGTGTGTGTGTATAAAACACCCAGATGGCCATGGGAGATAATATTTAGAGACACAAGACTTTGCAGAGGTGAAGAAGAGCTTGAGAATTCTTGGAGAGGAATTCTTTTCCTTGCTGGAGAAAGGGCAGTTGGGGAAACCCCAGACTAACTTAACTCCTCTGGTTTGTGAAGATTGAACACTGCGGACCTGTTAATATTACTGGGAGGAAGCCTCGCAGACTTTTCTTACCTGCTGTGGAGGCTGGTGCAGGCAGAGTGAGACCCATCACTGGGTACTGTCTGTTAAGTGTGCTCAGCTTCCTGCACCTCCATAGCCTTGCACTTCCTTTCCCCTTTCTTCCCTTCCTCTCATCTTTCCTCCTTCCCTGTCCTTTTCTTTTTTGTCTTATCATGTGGTAATCACTTGATAGTCTCTCCTTTGGGATTTTTAAAAATATTTTTAATATTTGTTTATTTATTTACTGTTGTAGTTATTATTGTTGTTATTGATGTTGTCATTGTTGAATAGGACAGAGAAATCGAGAGAGGAGGGAGAGACAGAGTGAGAAAGACAGACACCTGCAGACCTGTTTCACCGTCTGTGAAGCGACGCCCCCTACAGGTGGGGAGCCGGGGGCTTGAACCGGGATCCCTATGCCCTGATCTTTGTTCTTTGCACCACATGTGCTTAATCCACTGCACTACCGCCCAGCCAGCCCCCCCCCACTTTTAAAGAAAGCTTCTTTCTTATATATGTGTTTAAATCAGCGATAACTATTTTTACTAGCTGTGACAAAAATAATGTAATTGGTGCTCAATACATTAAATATCAACAAGTTACATTCTAAAGTAATAAAATAACAGATTTTTAGTTTTACCCATTTTCCAAGTCTTTCAATATTAAATGCACTAAATTGCAGTGATTTTTTTTAACATCAATTTCTTTTGTGTGTTAGTGTGTTCACTTCGAGTGTATTTTTAAATGTATTATGAGCAGTGTATCAAAAAGAATTTGTCTCGTGTGGCTGTAACTAAATGTTCAGGAAAACATGGGGTCATTTTTACTAAAGAGAATTTTTCTTCTTTTTTTTTTGCTTTCTGTTTGCTCAATTTGTTAAGAATAAGTCTCAAAGAAATGACTTTCAGTGATCTCAACATTTAAATATTTTTAAACCTTTTCAAAAACGCTAGCCTTTTCAGTTTTCACTTTATTTAGATTGAATTGTTCAAGTGGTGATCATTTGAACAACTAGCAGAGTGGGAGAGTGTCTTCTAGTGAATGTGCTTCTTGCCACTTGTCTTTTGCAGTGCTTACTCAGGGTTTTAGCAATGGAAGGTGTTTACTAGGGAACATTCTGAGATAGTGCTGTATCTAGAATAGTTACCATTTTGGACTTTAGAGCTATTTTAAATTTGTTGTAAGAAACAGTATATTTTTTACAAGACACATTTATAGCATTTTTAAAAGTTAACTATCCTTCTTACACGTGTGTTTTCTTGGCGATTGGAAGGGTTGGATGGAATGTCAATCTTTTAGCAATGTGTGAGAAGTTATTTGAATAGAGAGAGTTCTTTTTCTTTCATTTCAGAAATGACTCTCTAGGAATACCCCACATTTGTGATGTGGATTTTTACTATGTTTAGAATGAAATCTTGACTATATAAACTGTGCTGTATTTGCTCAGTCAGACAACATATTTAAAGGAATCGCATGATGCCAGGACTTAGAAAACCTCTTATGAACTAAGCTGGCTTTGGCCGTTGGAGTATCAGAGGCCTGGCCAGGTTATATGGTCTGCGCAGGTGACAGAAGGCTGCTGAGGATCACATTCAGGTTTTCCATTCCTACTTCTCCATCTAAATTTTCTAGAGAGCTAGAGATAGAATCACTTCACACCTAGCCCATCACGCACATTTAACCATTCTCAGTCTCTATTTGACAGATTAGTTCAAAAGTAAGAAAGTACATTGTTTTTCCTTTGAGCTGACTGTATCAACAGACAAATATGAAAAATAAAGTCCAGTGTGTCACTCTTAAGTTTAGACCCAGCAATCATTTATCTCTTCCTGCTAGAAAAGTCTTATTTAAAGCAGTGAATCACAATTTTTTAAGACACTTAGGACTCTTGTGTCTTGGCAGTGCTGCTTGGCACATTGGTGGCTTCAGGTTATGCTGGGGGCGGGGGTTGAGAGAGAGGGAGTTGTGAGGAGTCTACATTTTAGTTCTCTTGGAAAAATTTTGCATTCTTGTGAAAAGGGACAGATGTGTTTGACTTACTATTCCTCCACCCCCCATTGCTATTCTTCTCACCTTGAACATGGGTGTGACATCTGGAGCTGCTGTAGCCTTCTTGTTACCTTGGGGACAAGGCTAGTTTATTTTGAAGTAGCTTCTATTTGCTTAAACCAGGGGCTGACATTTTGATTAAGCCAATATTTACCAAATGACGTCCTGTGGATTATTTGCTTATTTTTGAATTAAAGTGATATTGAGATGTAGATCACATACACTACCTGCGACTACTTTATCCTACAGAGTTGAATCGTACAACAGACACTATATGATCTATGAACCTCTGGACCTTTTTGTTTGCTGACCCCTGGTTTAAAGCACCATAAAGAATTTTCTGTGGCCAGGAGGTAACTTCTGTGTAGAATCCAGAACTTCTATGCAAGGGGTGGGGGTTCAGTTTTGATTCTGACACCACATGTGCTAGAGTGATGCCCTGATCTCTGTCTCTTGCTAATAAAAATATATTTTTTTAAATAAAGAGATGTCTGGGGCTGGTGAAATAACTCACTTGAATAATAAATATGCTGCCTTGCTATGTGTGTTGCAACCCAGGTTCGAATCCGGCACCCTCACTAAAGAAATGTATGAGAATTTTCTGTTCCTTGCAGCCCAACACATTCCTAATGGAGTCAAGCAATAACAAAGATCCCTTAAAAAGGAAACAAAACAAAACAAAACAAACAAACAAAAAATCCAAACAAAAAGCTGTGACTTTGTATTTCTGCATGTTCAAATGGCCATGATCTATGAAGCTGGTCTGCTGAGATATTCTTGGCCTTCATTTTCGGTTTTGTTCACAAAACATTTATTTCCTTTCTGAGCTTTTGAGTTGTCTTTGTCCTTGATGCTCCAGTATTCTGTCTTCGGAGTTGCTTTCTGGACCATCAACAAGGAAAACTGCCAAGACCGGCAAGTCAGTGAATTTGGTCTAGCGACCGACCTAGCATAGAGTCTTAGCTGATATGACAGCTCCCTGCCTACCCTGACAAGCTTGCCTTATGATTTAGTAGAACCAGAGTAAATCTGAGCCAGGGCGAATATGCTCTGTGGTGAGATATGCTACTTGTATATACCATGCAAGTCACTAGCCTGATACGGAGCAAAAACTGCAATTATTTTTCTAGTTTTAGTAGCAAAGCTACCTAATATAAAATTATGCATTTTCATGCAGGTTGCTAAAAATACCAGAGAATGATCATTTGGCTTTTGCATTCTGTGTAATGTATTATTGTAGAAAGAGCACTTAGATTGGTTTTTTTAGGAGATTGAATTTATCTGGTGTCTTTTACTTACTACATTAATTTCTCTGTGCTGTAGATTTTCATCTATATGGGAAGAGGATTGGACTGGATGGTCGGTACTACGATCTCTTCCAATCCTAAAATGTTTATACTGTTAAAAAAAATTCTTCAGGGTAACTGGAACCCACTTGTGAATTAGTCAACTCAAGTAACAAACCAGCAACAACAGAACTCCCTTTAGTTTTAGAGGTAGTTTAATCAGAATGACTTTAAGACAGATGCCTCAGAGATCCCCCCCCCACCCCCCCACTACACAGATCTTTTCTGGGCACGAAAACTTCTGAATGATTTTGTGTCTCAATGATGGCAATCCGTAGTACTGTACAGCTTATTTCACAGTGTATTTCTTACTTTATTGGACTAGCCAGACCTTTAAACCATTGTCTTAAAAACATAGATTTCTAAGGAAATGTTAGAATTTACTAGGAAATTAGAGGCGATCCCAGAAAAAAAACCAAAATGTGTTATTCCTATATTTTTCTTATTTAAAATACCTCTATATTTAAAATATGTACAAACACCAATATACTATCATTTTCATCAAAATCAATGCCGTGCTGCTTAAGAGATTATAGTTCACAAAAGACAGAATTTAAATTTGATTGGGGAATTTTATAATGATTCCTGTGTCCCAGAATCTTACTATTCTGAAGTGGGTACCTTTAGACATTTCTTGTTTTATACTAAGTACTACTTATATAGCAAATAAAAATATATTTATGAATCATACTAGCTTATGTACTTCTTTGGCTTGCATGGAAGACATAAAGAAATAAAACTCTTGGTATTGTGTTCAAGCCAAATATTAAGATACCAGAAACAAACTATTTTTTTTTCTACTTCTTACCCCTTTCAAAGAATAGACCTCACCACATAGCTCTATGCTTTGAAGAGGAAATTGTGATGTAAGACAAAGATAGTCACTTCACTTTTTTTTTCTTTCTTTTTTTTTTTTGAGGCACAGAGAAAGTGGGTTCTGAAGTAAAAATTAAGAAAGGTTGTCATTTTATGGTTGGAGGAACTTAACTTGGGCAGATCTCTTCATAAATTAGCCTTGCTACACAATGTGGTTTCCTTTTGTCTAGGAATTAGCAAGTAACCTGAGAATGATTTTTTTCATTATTTCTATGCATTCCATTAAAAAAAAAATCCCCTCACAAAGTAGTCACTGAAACAGTGATATGCACTACTATGTGGACACACATATTTTTCTAATGAGATATGAAATACAGAAATTCATATTGAATTCTATTGCCATATTTCTTTCCCTTTTTATGTAGCTTCAGTTTGTGATCAGGGTTGAGTATAAATATCTATTAAAAGGGCCCAATAATTTTATAGAGCATCTGGTGAAAACCAGTGGTTTCTCCCTTCCCTCCCCTTCCGATTGTCTCTACCTCTCTCTTCAACTTTTCAGTGCAATTTGTAATTAAATTTTTAAAAATACCTCCATCATTCCCATTCATGTGTTAAGATGAGCTACTTCTGGATATATATTTTTTTTTTTTTAGTTTTCACTATTATCTATTGAATTCTTACTCCTATCCTGGCCGAATAAGCCCTCCCTTGGCCTTCTCAGTTTGGCTAATGATGTGATTTTGAGTACATCGTCTTTTTGTGCAACTTTATCTTCTCCGCAGTTTATAATTTTCATGTTTTGTAGGTTTCTGTGTCTTCAACAATTTAATCCCCAGGATCTCCTTTTAATAATGTCAGACAAGTATGCTACACAACTTTTCCAGCTCATCTTCCTGGGGGCATGTCTCCCAGAGCTTCTGATCTGCTCCAGTCTGACTTGGGGGCTGTCCAGGCAGCTGATAGCTGTCACCCCAGAGGCCCCTTGAATTATCATGCCTCCTGTAGTCCTTTCTGCTGCTGTAGGACCCTGCTGGCTCCCAAGTCTTCCCCTTTCTTAACTTACTCCAGGGTGCAGTGGAGGTCAAGATTTTGGAGAGTTTGCTTATCAGACTCATGATTGATGATTTAGTTGGTGTAGACTTCTAAGCTGCAAAAGTTTTCTCCTTGCAGATTTGAAGGCAGTGCTCCCTTGGCTTTGAAACTTCAGTTTTGCTCTCAAAGGACTGATGTGATTCTGAGGCTGACTTTTTGTATCAGATTCTTTTTTTTTTTTTCTTTTTCCTGTATTGTGGCTGTGATTGTTGTTGTTGTTTATTTGAAGATTCCAGTGTTCTGAAACTTCACAGTCTCCCTTGGTGTATGACCATTTTCATAGGCAAAAGTGCTAGGCTCTTTCAGTTAAGAAAATTCAAATTTAACTCTGAGAAACTTCACGGTTTTTTTTTTTTTTTTTGCTATGTTGGCTTTCCTTGAGTGTTTCTCTAATTTGTATCACTTTTATTGTGTATCATTTCATTGTGTTTTTTTTTCCTGTGAAGTTTCCCCTCCCTCACATTTATTTTTCAAATATTCTGTTGAGCTTTTCATTTCTACCCACCCATATTTCTTGTACTTAAAAAAAAAAAAACTTTTTAAAGTACCCCATTGCTTCCTTCTTTCATAAGCACTGTACCTTGTAACTGCAGGCTTCTTTTCCTGTAGGTTTCTGTCTGCCATATTAATAGCCTTTTTTTTCCTCCCTTGTCTTTTTTTTTTTTTTTTTTTACTTGTCTGGCAGTTCCTGTTTGTCTACTATAGGAGAAAAAAAAAAAGGAGGGCATATAGAGCTAATTCTGATTTTTCTGTGCATAGGTGAGACTTGTCTATGTAGCTTTCACCCCAGGGGCATTTAGTTGTTATATTGGGGCTGCCCCAGTAATAGTCTCTCTAGGTTTTTCTTTTCTGAGCTGGGCTCCAAAGAAGAAACTTTCAAGCTCCCACCTGAAGACTATAAGCCTGACTTCTCAGTGCTCTGCAAGCCAAGTATAAAAGGGTCTAGGAATCTCAGAATTCACTGTTTAAATGTCAGGGTTTTTTAAATTGTTGTTGTTTATTTATTTGTTTTTCCCACATAGTCCTGCTGTAGCCTGTATCTAGTAACCTTCAGTTTAAATACAGGATTCAATTCATTGTCTCCTGCCAGACTGAACAAGGGTGGTTTTCTAACTTTGTGCCATGGGGGGAAAGGAGTTATAATCATTGAGTTTTTTGAATCAGTTCTCCTGTGCTCCCCTGCCAACCCAGTTTTTTTTTTTTAAAGGAGTCTACTAGCAACAGTGGACTTCCTTATTTTTTATTTTATTTATTTATTTTTTACTTATTTATCATTGGATAGAGACAGAGAGAAATTGAGAAGAGAGCTAGAGAGGGAAAGAGACAGACACTTGCAGTCCTACTTCACCACTCAGGAAGCTTTCCCCCTGCAGGTGGGGACCAGGGGCTTGAACCCTTGTCCTTACGCATTGTAACATGTGGGTTTAACTAGATGTGCCACCGCCCCAGTTTTTAAGAGACCTTGGATTCACCAATTCTCGGGAGTTCTGTAGGTAAAGGGTTTGAGTCTTACCCTAGCCCCATTGCTCATTAGAGCATTTCTGCTCCACTGGATATGTTACCCCTCATCTACTGCTCTTTCATTTCCAAAATGCTGTCATTATGTCTTTATTGATAAGGCTTATATTTTTCTTTTAAAAATTCTTTTAACTGGGGGGCCGGGCGGTAGCGCAGCGGGTTAAGCGCAAGTGGCGCAAAGCGCAGGGACAGGTGTAAGGATCCTGGTTCGAGCCCCCGGCTCCCCACCTGCAGAGGAGTCGCTTCACAGGTAGTGGAGCAGGTCTGCAGGTGTCTATCTTTCTTTCCCCCTCTCTGTTTTCCCCTCCTCTCTCCATTTCTCTGTCCTATCCAACAACGAACGACATCAACAACAACAATAATAACCACAAGGCTACAACAGCAAGGGCAACAAAAGGGGGGAGGAGGCCTCCAGGAGCAGTGGATTCATGGTGCAGGCATCCAGCCCCAGCAATAACCCTGGAGGCAGAAAAAAAAAAAGAAAGAAAGAAAAAAAAAACTTTAAATCATTTCGATCAGCTTTCCGAGAAGGTGGAAATAAATAACGGCTCAACCTGCCACTTTAATCAGAAGACTTTGCTCATTTTTCTAATTATACCCTCTCAGGAGGCCTTTGGGACAGAAAGAAATGTGTGTGTAGTGTGAGTGATTTCATAGGCCAGAAGTAAGGCTAGATAGAGATGCCCTGCTGGTGTTTAGATATGTGTGTGTGTGTGTGTGTGTGCCTGCCTTTCCTGTTTTCAGTAACAACTAATTTTGGAGGCAAACTGCTTCTCTCTTCATAGCATTTTTTTTATCTTTGAATAAATAAATATAAATATCACAAGAGTCTCCAAATAAAGTTGCAGGAAGGATCATTTTCTCTGCTTTATTAGGTATTTTTAAAAAAAGTTTCCTAAAGTGTTCATTCATGTTCGGTTCTCCCAGTTCCCAACAAATAATGGACTTGAGTGACAAGGAAATGAATAGTAATCATCTGGTAAAGCTAGTCACGGTTCAAGGGAGCCATCTTTGTTCCCCTTGACCAGAAGTTTTTAGAGGACAAGGATATCTGTTCACATTTTTTTGGTTCTCCACAGAATTTCACTTGCTTAACAATTACTTAGCTACAATGGTGTTCAAATAATATTTATTGAATCATACACAGGTTTTAGTTTCTGAGAGAGCTCCAGGTATGTGAACGGTTTAAGTAGCATGCCCTTCAGCTCTTTAGTGTCTGTCAAAAGGATAAGCTTTTGAGGAGGGGCATTAATTCTAGAAGCATCAGGTACTTCAAGGTCTAGGGGAAGTTGCTCAAATTGTGCTTAATTGGCATAACTTTCTTTTCCGACCTATGTTTTCTCGAAAAACGCATTACAGCACAGTGGTTACATCTTTTTTTTTTTTTGGAAGCAGATTAGACTTGTGTTCCAATTCCAAATGCTGTTAGCTCTGTAATCTGGGGCAAGTGGCTTCTGTAAATTACAGTTTTCTTCACGGTTCCTGGGGGCTGGTTAAAGTGCGTACCTCACAGGGGAATAGTGAACATAAAATTCCATAATCCTCCTCAAGTGCTTGGCAAGTATTTCCCCCAGAGTGAGGGCTCTCCACACCGTTGTAATTGTTAGGATTTTTCAGGCATGTGCAATCAGGAAAGTTAGAAGACCACAAGGAAACTGATAGCAAAGATGCATTTTCTAGGTACTTCTCCGAAAAACACTGCACCGGCTACATGAATGGATTAGTTCTGAGTGTGCTACCACCGACCCCCAATACTAAAGGAGCTTTTAGGGTTTAAACCTTTTAAATCTCCAAATCTCACTCTGTGTCTGCACTTGTGTATGAATAGGAAAGAAAAAGTACAAAAGTTGAATTAAAACTTTATTATGATCATAAAAATTGAATGTGTGCCAGTTATCATTAGTTTCTAGAAGGAAGACTGGAGTTTGTCAGAGTTGTTAAGGCTACAATCTGGAGTTGGTTTAATTGACGGATGTAGAGATTCGTGTTCAGGTAATGTAGGCGCTGATGAGCATTTGAAAACTGCACAACTGCCGGCAGCAGCGGTAGCGCACCAGGTTAAGCGCCCGTAGTGCGAAAAGCAAGTACTGGCTCAAGGATCCCAGTTCGAGCCCCCGACTCCCCATCTGCTGGGGTGGGGTCGCTTCACGGGTGGTGAAGCAAATCAGCAGGTGTCTTTCTCTCCCTCTTTCTGTCTTCTCCTTCTCTCTCAGTTTTTCTCTGTCCTATACAACTACAATGGCGGCAGCAGCAACAAAAAAAGGGGGGGGTGTCGGGCGGTAGCACAGCGGGTTAAGCGCACATGGCGCAAAGCACAAGGACCAGCATAAGGATCCCAGTTCGAGCCCCCGGCTCCCCACCTGCAGGGGCGTCACTTCACAGGCGGTGAAGCAGGTCTGCAGGTGTCTGTCTTTCTCTCCCCCTCTCTGTCTTCCCTTCCTGTCTCCATTTCTCTCTGTTCTATCCAAATAACAACGACATCAGTAACAAAAACAATATAACAACAAGTGCAACAAAAGGGAATAAATAAAATAAATTAAAAGGGAGGGGGAATGGCCTTCAGGAGCGGTGGACTCATAGTGCAGTCACCGAGCCGCCGCGATTAACTCTGGAGGAAAGAAAAAAAAAAAAAGCACAGCTGCTGAAAATCTTAGCACATTTGTGAGATTGAAGACAAGGTTCTCGGAAAAAGTGTTGAGAGAGAAAGAAAAGTGAAAGGGCCTAATTCTTGAAAACATGGGCAGTGCAGAATTCCTGCAAGTCTCCTGTGGGAATTGTAGTGAAGAGAGTGGAGTTTGAACTAGATAATCGCTGGTGAGATTTGTTCGTATCTTGACAGGCTCATGGCTCCCACTGAAAAAAAGATCAGTCTTTATTTTTGTTTGTTTGACCTTCACTGTTACTAATATAATTCTCACAATAGGACATTTTATGCTTAACATTTGATAGAAACCGACTGATTTCTCTCTCAAAGTGACAATTGTGTAGAACTTAACAATATACCCTAAACTAAACTAATTAACTTGCCAATATTGTTTCACTAGAAGCTTTCAGATATTCAGATTTCTTAGAATCTTATTATTTAGTGCAAACAAGAAACCTTGGGCTAGGTGGATATGTGTTTTTTGTTTCTGTTTTTTTTTTTTTTTTCACAATAAACTTTTTAGAAAGACAACACTTAAGGGCTGTTACTGAGTTCATAACGTGACAGAAAGGACTTTCTCCCATCCAAGCACTAACCAGGCCCCAACCCTGCTTGACTTCCGAGATCAGACGAGATCAGGCATGTTCAGGGTGGTGTCACCATAGACAGAAAGGACTTTCTCAAACAAGGATTACTATAATATTTGAGTAAATCTTTTCTTTAAGTTTTTTCAAATATACATAGTTTTGCTTTGTCTTAATTTAATTTGTTTATTTTTACCAGAGCACTGATGAGCTCTGGTTTATGGCAGTATGGGGGATTGAACCTGGAACTCTGGAGCCTCAGGCATGAAAGTCTCTTCACATAATCATTATGCTATTTACCCCTTCCCCTTTTTAAAGTTTTTAAAAATTCTCTTTATTTATTGGGTAGAGACAGCCAGAAATTGAGAGGGCAAGGGAGATAGACAGAAAAGACACCTGCAGCCCTGCTTCTCCACTCATAAAGCTTCCCACCTCCAGGTGGGGACTGGGGCCTTGAACCTGGGTCCTTGTACACTGTAGTATGTACATTCCACTCCACTTTCACTGGGACTAGCAAATCTATATACTTGAAACTCATAGGTGGCCAATTAGTTGGAAAGCTTTGAACGTATTCTATCATATATTCAGTCTTTGTAAGTGGAGTTACTGAAGATCATATATTATTATTATAGTAAGATGCAATATTGCTGTAAGAAAAAGAGCCGTACTTGAAATAAGCAGAAAAGACTTGCGGATATATGTATGTATGTACGTATGTGTATATATATATATATATATATATATATAATTTTTTGGATGCAGTGCCATCATGTCAGGGAATTATTCAATCCATAGGGGCTTGAGTCTTTGATTCTACTTTTTTATAGCTTTGCAGACTTAGGAGTTAAGTTGTAGAAAACTGCTCAGGCAGTGCCAGTCATTGAGTTCCATGGAAATGCAAATTAGTTATGTCCTGGGGAATTGAGTTGACTAGTTTTTGTACTTGCCTTTCAGCCTTCTGTTGCTTATTACACTTGTGGTTCTTCTACTTCTTTTTTGGTCCATTATTAATTAATGAGTCAAATTTGATACACTTGATAAATGTTTATGCTATATATATATTTGTATGTATGAGAAACGTTATTTTACTTTTTGTTGTTGTTGTTCTAAATCCTTTTCCCTAAGGGCGCCTTTTAGATTTTTAACAATGTGTCTTGTTTGTCCAGCTTTTATGTGACCCTCTTTAGTAGTGTTCTTGCTAAAGTTAGGTGTCTGTGTTCTTAAATATTTTTCAACCCCTTCTGACATATAAGCTGTAAAATAAAAAATAGATGAAATAACAATGTTGTGGTTGTTTCTGAGGCGATATTAGTTAGTGGAAAAAAGATGAATGAACCTGGTGGAGAGAAGACTGCATTCTTTTCCTGCTCTTAATCTACATAGGTTCTTTATCTACTCTAAATAAGTTTATTTAGCTCCAGAAAAACTGAAGCTTCTTCTTCTTTAAGATTCAGACTATGTATACAGAATTAGTGGGTAAAGAGCTGAAATTTTATAAACACTCAATAAACTTGTTACAACTTATTTCCTTTTAAAAAGTTATTTGTTTCTGGGGAGCCTGGAGATGACTCACCCAGTAGAGTGTAAGCTTGACTATGGGTGAGACTCATGACAAAAGGCCTGAGTCACCACATGTGGGCTCCAGACGCAGGAGAAACCTCACTAGCAGTGAAGCAGTGCTATGGTGTCTCTTCTGTCTCAGTCTCTATCTCTGCCTCCCTGCCTTTAACCCTCTAGCTGGATTAAAAAAAAAAAAGGGGGAGTCGGGCTGTAGCGCAGGCTGCGCAAAGCTCAAGGACTGGCATAAGGATCCCAGTTGGAACCCCAGGCTCCCCACCTGCAGAGGAGGCGGTGAAGCCGGTCTGAAGGTGTGTGTCTTTCTCTCCCCCTCTGTCTCCCCTCCTCTCTCCATTTCTTTCTGTCCTAGCCAACAACGACAACAACAATAATAACTACAATAAAACAACAAGGGCAACAAAAGGGAATAAATATATTTTTTTAAAAAAACCTGTAAAAATGCTAAAAAAAATTATTCTGGTGAGAGTGGTGAAATCATGCAGGCACAAAACCCCATGAACTCATGACAGCCAAGAAGGAACATAAAATTAAATAAATAAAAGATACTTGTCCCCAGTTTCTTCTGTCCATCCTTTATACCTTCAAATTTTCACTCTGCAGAAGCCTAAGGAACTAGATGACCCAGTTTGTTCAATTTATATCCAAAATGGACGTCATTAGATTATGACTCAGCCCCAGAGGAATTTTTACTGTGGGTCTGGTACATACAACTAATAATAAAGTTTGTTAATCTCTCTCTCTTTCTCTCTCTCTCTCCTTGGTTGTGTGTGCTACATAGTCGAAATTGATATTGTCGTAATAAAGAAGAAGTTAGCTGTTATACTATTTGGCTTTGAAATATAAAGGTTTGTCATCAGATTAATTAAGCATCATTGACAATTATATTTTCTCTTGCTTAGTGTGTCCCCCTTGATTCAGATCACATGTGTTAGAAAAATAATATATAGGAGCCAGGAAGTAGCTCATCTGGTTAAGTACACACACTGTAATGTGCAAGGTCCTGGGCTCAAGCCCCTTTGGACCCCCTGAACCTACAGGGAAAAGCTTCACAAGGGATGAAACTGTGCTGCAGGTGTCTGTCTGTCACTTTCCCTCTCTCTCTCTCCCCCGCCTCTCAATTTATTTCTGTTTCTATTCAATAATAAATAATAAAAATATATTTTTTTTAAAAAGAAAAAGAAGATATAAATGAGTCAGGCAGAGAAGACAAAGCAGACTTTAATCAGGCATCTGGTGAGGGTGACTAGTGGCCTGAGGAGCAGAGAGTAGTGGGGAAGGGTTTCATAGAGGCTTTGTTCTAGGTTTCTGACAAGTTCTAGGTTTCTGACGCTCGGGAGGATGGGCCATGGGGGTTGATCCCAGGTTCTGGGGAAGTTTCTCAGAAGTGTCTGCAGTGGGTGCCTTAGATTGCTACGCTGATGCAGGCAGTCTGCTTGAGTAAGATAAATTCTTTTTGTGTGGGTGGGTGGGGGTGGTCAGGTCTTATTCTGCCACCTTCAGCATGAAAGACACATATTCTGGAGATGGGCAGAAAAAGAAGACGAGTAAATTGTATATGAGTGATAGAATAAGATGAGACCAGGCAGTAGAGAGAAAACAGCCTACTATTATTTTCAAAATGTTTGCACTGGGGAACCTTAGTATCTCCCTTTCCTGTTCCACCCTCACCAGCTGATTGATAAAAGCCTCACGTTGTCATATACCTCTCTTTTTTTTTTTTTTTTTTTTTTTTTTTTTAAATTTTTAATTTAAGAAAGGATTAGTGAACAAAAGCATAAGGTAGGAGGGGTACAACTCCACACAATTCCCACCACCCAATCCCCATAACCCACCCTCTCCCATGATAGCCTTCCCATTCTCTAGCCCTCTGGGAGCATGGACCCAGGGTCGTTGAGGGTTGCAGAAGGTAGAGGGTCTGGCTTCTGTAATTGCTTCCCCGCTGAACATGGGCGTTGACTGGTCGGTCCATACTCCCAGTCTGCCTCTCTCTTTCCCTAGTAAGGTGTGTCTCTGGGGAAGCTGAGCTCCAGGACACATTGGTGGGGTCTTCAATCCAGGGAAGCCTAGCCAGCATCCTGGTGGCATCTGGAACCTGGTGATTGAAAAGAGAGTTAACATACAAAGCCAAACAATTTGTTGAGCAAACATGGATCCCAAGATTGGAATAGTGGAGAGGAAGTGTTGGGGAGGTACTCACTGCAAACTCTAGTGTAATCCTGCTTTCAGGTATATATTTTGCAGTAGTTTATGGATACGTGTGCGCATACGCTCTCTCTCACAGAAACTGGTGTATGTCTAGGTTATGGGACTTTGTTAGAAAGTGAACTACCTGAGATGAAATTAGAGTGTACTATAAAAGGAAAGGTCTCACCCGAGTAATGAAGCTGAAGGGTTGTCATTCCACACGTGAAGTCTCTGGATACACTCTGAGGTGAAGCATGTTGAGATGGCAATCGTTGCTTTGGTTAGGTTGTGATCGGCGGATGCAATATTATTTGGTATGGATTGGGAGAAGCATACGGGAAAGTGAGCCCTATCCATGGGTGCCAGGACTGGGGGAAGTAGGGGCTCTATAGTGAAGATGTGAGGTTCCTGCTGTCTTAGGGTTCAAAAAGACAATCAATAGTTAATATTATCATCACATTATTTGTTAATTGGGTTAACTTTGAAAAGTCCCTTTGTTATGGTTTGCTGTACAGTACCCAGTATCTTGTATATAGCTGTGCTATTGGAAGCCTCCAATCTACTTGGTCTAGGCTTTTGAGAGAGTCCGCATATCAAATACGTAGCCTATCTATTAAAAAGATTCAGTTTGTCTCCTGAGAACCTTTGAGACATACAATTGATTTCCCCCTCTCATATTAATTAACTACTGATTTATATGTCTACATTTTGCTAGGAGTGTACATAAACACCATTCCCATCACCAAAGGACCGTGACCCATCCCTCCCGCCCATTCCCACCCCCCACTGGCCCAGAAAGCTACATGTCTACCCCTCACCACTGGGTTTTTTCTTTGGTGCCCTACTTACAATTTGATCAGGTCCTGCTTTTAGTTTCCCTTTCAGATCTTCTAAGTCAGCTTCTGTTGATGAGTGGGATCATCCCATACTCATCTTTAACTTTCTGACTCAGTTCACTTAACATAATTCCTTCTAGCTCTGTCCAAGATGGGTCAGAGAAGGTGGGTTCATTGTTCTTGATAGCTGCATAGTATTCCATTGTGTATATATACCACAGCTTTCTCAGCCATTCATCTGTTGTTGGGCACCTGGGTTGCTTCCAGGTTTTAGCTATTATGAATTGTGCTGCTATGAACATAGGAGTACACACCTCTTTTTGGTTGGGTGTTATGGAGTCCTTGGGGTATAACCCCAGGAGAGGAATTATTGGGTCATATGGAAGGTCCATGTCTAGCCTTCTGAGGGTTTTCCAGACTGCTCTCCACAGAGGCTGTACCAATTTACATTCCCACCAGCAATGTAAAAGGGTTCCTCTGTCCCCACATCCTCTCCAGCATTTGTTGCTGCTGTCCTTTTTGATGTATGCCATTCTTACAGGAGTGAGGTGGTATCTTAGTGTTGTCTTAATTTGCATTTCTCTGACAATCAGTGACCTAGAGCAGTTTTTCATATGTTTGTTAGCCTTTTGGATCTCCTCTGTGGTGAGTGTTTTGTTCATTTCCTCTGCCCATTTTTGGATGGGGTCATTTGCTTTTTTGCGGCTAAGTTTGCTGAGCTCTTTATATATTTTGGTGATTAGTTTCTTGTCTGATGTCTGGCATGTGAAGATCTTCTCCCATTCTGTGAGGGGTCTCTCTGTTTGTTTAATTGTTTCTTTGGATGTGCAGAAGCTTTTCAATTTGATGTAGTCCCATTGGTTTGTTTCTACTTTGGTCTTCCTTGCAATTGGGTTTGATTCATCAAAGATATCCTTGAGGTGTAGATGGGAAAGTGTTTTACCAATGTTTTCCTCTAAGTATTTGATTGTTTCTGGTCTGACATCTAGGTCTTTGATCCATTTGGAGTTGATTTTTGTTTCTGGTGAGATAAAGTGGTTCAATTTCATTCTTCTGCATGTTTCAACCCAGTTTTCCCAGCACCATTTATTGAAGAGAGCCTCCTTCTTCCATTTAATCCTTTGGGCCCCCTTATCAAAGATTAGATGCCCATAGGTGTTGGGATTTACTTCTGGGCTTTCAATTCTGTTCCACTGGTCTGTGTGCCTATTTTTGTTCCAGTACCATGCTGTTTTGATGATGATGGCTTTATAATATAGTTTAAGATCTGGGAGTGTGATGCCTCCATTTCTGTTTCTTTTCCTCAAGATGGTTTTGGCAATTCTAGGTGTTTTCAGGTTCCAGATAAATGATTGTAGTGTTTGTTCTATTCTCTTAAAGAAGCTTGGTGGAACTTTGATGGGTATTGCATTAAATTTGTATATGGCTCTGGGGAGAATGTTCATTTTGATGATATTTATTCTTCCAATCCATGAGCATGGGATATCTTTCCATTTCTTGGTATCAGTTTCTATCTCCTTGAGTAGCGACTCATAGTTTTCAGCATACAAGTCTTTCACTTCTTTGGTCAACTTTATTCCTAGGTATTTGATTGATTTTGCTGAAACAGTGAATGGGAGTGATTTCTGGATGTCTTCTTCTTCAGATTTAGTGTTTGCATAAAGAAATGCCACTGATTTTTGTACATTGATTTTGTAGCCTGATACCTTGCTATATTGCCTAACAACTTCCAGTAATTTTCTACTGGATTCTTTAGGTCTTTCTATGTATACTATCATATCATCTGCAAATAGTGAGAGCTTGACTTCTTCCCTTCCAATCTGTATCCCTTTGATTTCTTTCTCTTGCCTGATTGCTATGGCAAGAACTTCCAATACTATGTTGAAGAGTAACGGTGACAGTGGGCAGCCCTGTCTAGTCCCTGATCTGAGGGGGAATGCTTTCAGCTTCTCTCCATTGAGTATGATGTTGGCTGTAGGTTTGCTATATATAGACTCCACTATCTTGAGGAATTTCCCATCTATTCCCATTTTTTGTAGAGTTTTGAGCATGAATGGGTGTTGGATTTTGTCAAAGGCTTTCTCTGCATCTATTGAGATAATCATGTGGTTTTTGGCTTTGCTTTTATTGATGTGATGAATGACATTGATTGATTTACGGATGTTGAACCAGCCTTGCATTCCTGGGATGAATCCCACTTGGTCATGATGAACAATCTTTTTGATGTGTTGCTGTATCCGGTTGGCCAAGATCTTGTTTAATATTTTGGCATCTATGTTCATCAGAGATATTGGTCTGTAGTTTTCCTTTTTTGTTCTGTCCCTATCAGCTTTTGGTATCAGGGTGATGTTGGCTTCATAAAAGGTGGAAGGGAGTATTCCTGTTTCTTCAATCTTATGGAATAGCTTAAGAAGTATGGGTATTAACTGTTTCCTGAAAGTTTTGTAGAATTCGTTTGTGAAGCCATCTGGTCCAGGACTTTTGTTGTTGGGGAGATTCTTAATAACGGTTTCAATTTCTTTGTCTGTGATTGGTGCATTTAGATTTTGTAGTTCTTCTTGGTTCAGTTTTGGAAGTGCATAGGTTTCTAGGAATTGTTCCATTTCTTCCAGATTCTCTAGCTTGGTGGCATATAGTTCTTTATAGAAGTTTCGCAGAATTCTCTGGATTTCTGTGGTGTCAGTTGTGATATCTCCTGTATCGTTGACAATTCTATTAATTTGAGTCTTCTCTCTTTTTTGTTTGGTGAGTCTGGCTAGGGGTTTGTCAATTTTGTTTAATCTTTCAAAGAACCAACATTTGGCTTCATTGATCTTTTGTATGGTTCTTTTATTTTCGATGTTGTTTATTTCTGCTCTAACTTTAGTGATTTCTGTCCTTCTGGTTGCTTTAGGGTTCCTTTGTTCCTCTTCCTCTAAGTCCTTGAGGTGTGTAGTAAGTTCGTTCATTTGGGCTTCTTCTTGGTGTTTAATATGTGATTGTATAGCTATAAGTTTCCCTCTCAGTACTGCTTTCGCTGTGTCCCAAATATTTTGATAGGTTGTGTCTTCATTTTCATTAGTTTCCAGGAACATTTGAATTTCCTGTTTGAGTGAGTGTCTGACCCAGTGGTTCTTAAGGAGCATGTTGTTTAGTTTCCAAATTCTATGTCTTTTAATAATTTTCTGTTTGTTGTTAAAAGTTAGTTTTACTCCACTGTGGTCTGAGAAGATACTTGGGATGATTTCAATGCTCTTGAATTTATTGATGCTGTCTTTGTGACCTAACATGTGGTCTATCCTTGAGTATGTGTTGTGTGGATTTGAAAAGAAGGTGTATTCCAGTTTTTTGGGGTGGAGGAGTCTGAAAATGTCCAAGAGGTCTAGTCTGTCAATCTCTTCATTCAATTCTCTTATATCTTTATTGGTTCTCTTCTTTGTTGATCTGTCTAAGTGTGAGAGTGGGGTATTGAAGTCTCCCACTATTATTGTATTACTATTGATGTATTTTTGAAATTCTTTCAATAGGTGTTTAATGTATTTAGATGGTCCCTCGTTGGGTGCATAGATGTTAATAATTGTTAAGTCTTCTTGGCTGATTGATCCTCTTATCATTATGTAATGTCCTTGCCTATCTTTTATTACTTTATTTAATTTAAAATCTATCGTGTCTGAGATGAGAATGGCTGTTCCTGCCCTTTTTTGTGGACCGTTAGCCTGTATGATAGTTTTCCATCCTTTCACTTTAAGTCTGTGTTTATCTTGTTGTGACAGATGGGATTCTTGCAAGCAGCATATGGTTGGGTTATGTTTTCTGATCCATCCCCCCACCCTGTGCCTTTTGATGGGTGAGTTTAAGCCATTGACATTTATTGATATTATGGATTTAATGTATTGTAGTGCCATTGTTCTAAAAAACAATTTGTTTGCTCTGATATATTACAAGTATTATAGTGATGTTCTTGTTTATAAGAGGTCTTTTAATACCTCTTTCAGGGCTGGCTTGGTGATAGTTGCCTCCTTTAACTGTTGTTTGTCTAAGAAGGTTTTGATCCCTCCATCTAGCTTGAATGAAAGTCTAGCAGGATATATAATCCTTGGTTGAAACCCTTTTTCATTCAGGGCTCGATAGATATCTTGCCACTCCCTTCTGGCTTTTAGAGTTTGAGTTGAAAAATCTGCAGAAAGTCTTATGGGTTTTCCCCTGTATGTGACTTTTTGTTTCTCTCTTGCAGCCTTTAGGATCCTTTCTTTATCCTTACTTCTTCTCATTGTGACTATGATGTGTCTTGGTGTTTTCAGGTCTGGGTTGATTCTGTTTGGTACTCTCTGGGCCTCTTGCACCTTGATATCCTTTCTGTTATTCAGGTCTGGGAAATTTTCTTGTATTATTTCCTCTAGGATGTTTGCTTCCCCTTCCTCTCTTTCTTCCTCTGGCAGGCCAATTATACGAATGTTACTTCTTTTGAGATCATCCCATATGTCTCTGTTGTTGTTTTCAGTGTCTCTCAATCTCTTTTTAAGCTCTTTCACCTCTTTCTTAGTTTTCTCTAACTCATCCTCTGTCTGACTAATTCTGTTTTCTGCTTCTGTTAGTCTGCTTTCCCTTGCCTCAGCTTCTTTCTTCATTACAGCTATTTCAGCTTTCAGTTCTCTAATTGTCTCAAGATAATCAGTATTTTCCTTGGGGGTCTCAACTGTTGTTTCCCTAATACTGCCATTTCTTTCCTCCAATGTTGTTTTCATTTCTGTGATTAATAAGTTTATTATTGCTTGCATACTTTTCTTATCTATGGTTACTTCTGACTGATTTGTGGTTTCTTCTGGGCTCTTGTCTTCATTCATTGGGGTAGCAGTTTTATTTGTTTTTAATCTACCCATTTTTTTTTAATTTATGTGTTTCTCTTTTTTTTTTTTTTTTTAAATGTTCTGTTGTTCCTCAGTTGTTGTGTTTTGAGCACAAGTAACACTGTACTAAATACCTTTATGACAATTGCACTCACCAACCTCCGGAATAACCGTAGCAACTGAAGTAAGTATTGAAGGAGTTTAATCGTTACCAGTTAGCCAAACAATTTCTCCAGTCCGTGAAAAAATAGTAACCAAATCCCAGTGAAGAAAGAGAAAAGGAAGAGAGGATAGCAAGAATAGACAGTTATGCAAATTTACTATCCAGTGTATATTCTAAGGGTAACAAGAGTGTAAAGGGAACTAGAGCAGAGATACACACATAGAGAGTCCACTCTGGGTCAGATTTCTTCCCCAAAGTAATTCACAAATTCAGAAAGTCAAAGAAGAAAGAAGTGTATGACAAGATTAAAAAAAAAAAAAAAAAGAGAGAGAGATTGAGAGAGATAAGAGAGAGAAAAGGGAGAAGATAGGAAGAAGAGTTGTAATTAAAGAGCAGTGCGAGGAACTTCCCAAATGTGTATCAGTGAATTAACAAAAAAAAAAAAAAAAAAAAAAAAACCCTGTTTGGTGGTATGGGGTATCCTGCTAGTAGCTGGTCCCAGGCACTGCTTATGGGGGGAGGGGGGGCGGCGGGAAGGATGTATGCTTGAAAATTAAAAGGAAGAAAAAAGAATTTTTTCCTCCTACTCTAATTCTTAACCCAAATTAAATTATAGAAACATCCTTGGTATGACCGTTATGGCCCCTTATTGGATGGCCTGCTAAAGGCAGAAAATCCTATTGTTTACACGAGATGTGTCCGGAGCTCAAAGGCTGGCCGCTTCTGCTTCTCCGGGCGCCATTTTCCGGGAAACCCCGCCCTCCAGACTTTTTTAAAGGATTTCTCAAAAATGAAAACTAGCTCCAAGTCCTTTGATCCAATGAGAGCTATACTCAAGAAGTCTTTGGATCCACCCTCAGGGTCGCGGTGGACCCTGGCAACTCCCAAGAGGCAGCCCCCGAGCTAAAGTGCTCTCTCCGGGTCCTCTGCCCGCCGCGCTCTGCAACCGGCGGAGGAGCCGCCTTCCCGGGCGGGCGGAGGACAATGCCCGGCGCACTCGCCTTGCCTGGCGCCGCCTGGGAATTCTGGCGCCCCGCTAGTCCGTGTCACTTTTGCTCTAATTGTTAACCCAAATTAAACTGTAATAACTTCTTTGGTGCCCCCCCCCCCTTATTGACTGGCCTGCTAAAGGCAGAAAATCCTACCTTTGCCGACGATGCTATCAGAGCACTCGCTGTTAGCGACTTCTCAGGCCGTCGCCATATTACCTCCTCCGTCATATACCTCTCTAGCTCCCCTTCCTTCTCACTTTCTCTCTGTTTTATCCAATAAATAAATAAATACAATATATATATATATATATATATATATATATATATATATATATATATATATATATATATATATATATATAATGTTTGGGCAAAGTTTTCCTATGGTAGTGAATGCTCCTGGAACAGGGGACCTTCTGGAACCATAGCAGAAATAAGCAGTTATCATATTGACTTATCTTCTTTTTATAATGGAAAATTGCTTCTCTGGAAATTTTTGGTACATTACTTTTAAGGTAAGAAAAATGCTAAGACTGTATTTCTATTGATTTTACTCATAAAAGCTGATATTTCAGATATTAACTGGACCTTAGAAAATCTTAAATAGGGAAAAGCAGATATGACATTCTCCCTTGCAAATACTTCAGGGATAATGACATATAAAATGGTCTCATATAATTTTAAAGAGCTAGGTCATTATTCATTTTTCTGTGTCCCACTGGTATTCGTTTTCTATTGCTGCTATAATAATTTACCACACACTTAGTATTTTAAAAGCAACATACATGCATTACTTTACAGTTCTGGAGGTTAGCTGTCTGAAATAAATCTCGCCAGGATAAAATCAAGGTGTCAGCAAAACTGCATTCCTTTCAGAAGATTCTAGGGGGAGAATCCTTTTTCTAACCTTTTTCACCATTGACTTCCTTAGCTCCTACCCACCCCCCTTCTTCCTCAAAGCCAGCAATGACTGGTCTTTTTCCTAGTGTTGTCTTTCTCAGTCCTGTTATTATCTTCTTTTTCCTTGCTTAAGGGCCATGGTGATTACATTGGGCCCACCTGTTCTGATGCAGCATAATCTCTTTATGATGAACTGCTTAGTGGTCTTAGAGCTTAATTCTACGTTCAGCCTTCATTCCCTCCCCTTCCAAGTGCCATATCATATCCCCAGGTCCCAGGGAGCAGGAGATGGATCTGTTGGGGAGAACTGTATTGTACAGATACATATAGGTTTCCTGCCTAATTCTGCAGGAGAGTAGCCTAATGAGAGAACTCATACTTGTGATTTGAAAAGTGTCAAATTTACCATTTTTTTCTATCATATACTCTTGCTGGCACTCATGTTTGGAGCTGTGAAGAAATTCCTTATTCCATTGAATTTGTGACCAGTTGTATATCTTGCTGATCCTTTTTTTAAAAAATTATTTTATTTCCTATGAGACAGAGGGTTATGGTTTTGTTTGTTTGTTTGTTTACACAAGGATGATCACTTGGCCTTGGTACCTGCATGAAGAATTTAATGTTCCGGCCGGGTGGTGGCACACCTGGTCGAACACATGTGTTATAGTGTGCAAGGATCCGAGTTCGAGACCCACGTCCCCACCTGTAGGGAAAGTTTCACAAGTGGTGAAGCAGGGCTGCAGGTGTCTCTCTGTCTCCTCTCTCTATCTTCCCCTTCCTCTGAATTTCTGGCTGTCTCTATCAAATAAATAAAGATTTAAAAAATTTTTTTAAAAAGAATTTAAATTTCCTGGTTGCCATTTTTCTTTTTCTTTCTTTTTTGATAGAGACAGAAGTGGGATGGAGGTAAACGGGAAGAGACAGATACTTGCATCATTATTCCATCTCAGGTGAGGACTAGAGGCTTTAATCCAACCAAGCCTTTGGTCGTGGTAATGTGTGGTCTCTACAAAGTGTGCCACCACTTGGACACTTATTTGATTTTTTTCTTTCCTTTTCTTCCCCTCCCTCCCTTCCTCCCTCCTTCCCTTCCTTCCTCCTTTCCTTCTTTCTTTCTTTTTTTTTTTTTTTAAAGATCTATTTATTTATAAGAGAGAAGGGAGAGGACTGGCAGAATAGTTCAGACGGGCTGTGTGCTGCTGTGTATGCCATTCAGGTTTGAGCCTGGCTCCTAACACACTGTAGGATGCTCTGGTGTCATGTGGTCTCTTCTCTTTCACCTTCTCTCTGCTTCCCTGTCTTTATCCAAAAAAAAAAAAAAAGGTGGCTGGCAAAGTGAAAGAAACAAAGTGCCACTCTGATACATTCAATGCCTCGGATTAAACTCAGGACTTCATACTTAAGAGTCCAATATTTGGGACCAGGTGGTAATGCACCTGGTTGAGCGCACATATTACAGTGCACAAGGACCCAGGTTCAAACCCCTGGTCCCCACCTGCAGGGGGAAAGATTTGCCAATGGTGAAGCAGGGCTACAGGTGTCTGTCACTCTTCCTCTGTATTTCCCCCTTCCCTCTTGATTTCTGGCTGTCTCTATCAAATAAATAAAGATAGTAAAAAAAAAAAAAAAAGTCCAACATTTTATTCACTGTGCTTCCTCCCAAGCTGCCTGATTTTAATTTATACGTGATTGATTGATTGATTGATTTCCTTATTTCCTGAGCACTACTCAGCTCTGGCTTATGGTGGTGCAGGGGATTAAACCTGGGACATTGGAGCCTCAGGCAGGAGAGTCTTTTTGTATTACCCTTATGCTCCCTTCCACACTCCATATGTGATTTTAAATTTCTAACTTAAAGTTTTCTGAAGAGTAATGGTGACGAAGAATAGGAGGTCAGGGAGATGATCTCTTGGGACTCCAGTTTGCCTCAGCTAGAAGCCCCAAAACTTCCTCCTTCTATGATGATGTGATAGACAGGGTGATATTGTATTAGAGGGGACAAGAACTAGGAAGGGTAGAATGAGGTATACCTGCTAAAAGAAATTCAAAACAGTGGTGGGAGCAGCTGGTGGCGCACCTGGTTGAGCACACATGTTACAATGAGCAAGGACTCAGGTTCAAGCCCCTGATCCCTTTCTGCAGGCGGAATGCTCTGTGAGTGGTAAAGCAGTGTTGCAGGTATATCTGTCTCTCTCCCTCTCTGTCACCTCTTTCCCCCTTGATTTCTGGCTGTCTATATCCAATAAATAAATAAATAAAGATAAGTTAAAAAAAAAAAAAAGAAATTACAAAGGCTCAGCCTGGGAGTCGGGCGGTAGGGCAGTCGGTTATCTGGAGTGCTGGATTGCCATGAAGGCCCCATTGAGAAGCCTGGTGGTAAAAAAAAAAAAAAAAAAAAAAAGAAAGAAAGAAAGAAAGAGAAAAAAAATCAATAGTTGAAATCCTTATTGCAAAAGTGAACTGCTGTTCTGTGGCATCTAAGGGAATGTAGTCCTGTAATATGCCTCAGTGACCTCTTCTGAACCAGTACAGGAACACTTTGAGAGAGTTGCCTTTAATTGTATTAACTGTTTACTGAGAAAGGATCCCCCCCCCCCCGCCCTCCTTTGTATAATTTGGAGCTCCCCACACTGATTTGTAAACAGTTGCTTCTGAGATTTTTCTTAATGCAGGTCATGGCAAACGTTTTTTTCCTTCTCCAGTGTTTTTGTGTTTTAGCTGTCTCTCCAAACTTGAGGTAGCAAATTTGGATACAGTGCCTTGAGGAAGGCTTTTCATTTCTGATGCACCAGTAGACTCAGTCAGTTATGAGCCTTTGAAATTAGCTGCGTGTTTTAAATACCTGAATGAGGGGCTGGTGTTTGGACTTGCACCCCACCCTGCCCTCCCCGCCTGATGAATCTTGGTGCAAAACACCCAGTCCTTCTTCATATACTGCACTAGGCAGATTGTGAGAAATGTAGGCAGGTAAAAAGATTGGCTTTAATTTTCTTCAGAGCTAGCGTGATCATGAAACTAAGCAACCCCTCCTATTCAGTTCCTTTTCTATGACATGGGCCTTAAGACATTTACGTGTGTTAAAAGAGAAGTCATTTTAAGTTCTGTTCTTGGCACTCAGATGTTTCTCCTTACCTGGCAACAAATTTATGCTGCTCCCTTCCTCCCTCCCTTCCTCCCTCCCTCCCTTCCTTCCTTCCTTCTTCCCTTCCTCCCTCTCTCCCTTTTTATTAAAACATTTTTTATTGTTGAATAATGGTTTACAAGGCAGTAAGCTTATAGGGCTATAGTTCTACTTCTACAGTACCTCTTTCATAACCAAATTCACTTCTTCCTCCCTCCCTTTCTCAATTCTTTCTTCCCCCCTCCTCCTCCTCCTCCTCCTCCTTCTTCTTCTTCTTCTTTTTTTTTTACCTACAAAGCTACCTACAATGAATTGCCAGGTTTGTATTTTCTTGTCTTTCCTTTCTCTCCTATACATTCAATTCCTGTTTTTTTTTTCTGTCAGCAGATTTCCATAATGGTCTCTTTGTGAAAATCATTAGTGATGTATTAATGGTTTGTAAGAATGGCCCTAAATTTGTCTTTCCAATTGTTTTATTCCCACCGGGTTTGTCCTGCACTATGAATCCACAGTTCCCTGCAGCCATTTTTTTTTTTTTTTTAAAGATGGGACAGAGAGAACTTGAGAGCAGAGTGTAGGGGGAAAGAGTGTTTTCAAAGAGAGACACTTGCAGCCCTGCTTCACATCTCATGAAATGTCCCCCCTCCTGGTAGGTGTGGAGACCCCAACCTTGGTCCTTGTCATCATAACCTGTGCCCTCAACTGCCTAGCCACCAAAAAATGATCTTTTAAGTGAAAAAAAAGTTAAACAGTCAATTGAATCTTCCCACATTATTAACATATAGAGAGGTAAGAAGAAATTAATCAACTGAACAGTGATGTCACAGAGGATTTGGGAATAGCCTGCCCTAGGTACTTAATCCTTTATTGCTACTTCCTGATCCACAGATGAATTTTATTTATTGGGGTGTGGGATGGAGGAAAGACAGGCTTGCTCTTTTCCAGTTTCATTCATATTTCCTTATTTATTTTTATATTTAATTATTTATTTGCTATACTAGGGCACCAGGATGGACCCTGCGATCTCAGAACCTCAGCATGAAAGGCTTTTCCATAACTATTATGTGAGTTGCCAGGTCTTCCTTCTCTTATAACCTACTAAAATAATAATTTAAAATATTTTAGAGAATTTACATAGTATAAAACTATACCAACAGTGTGGTGATAGACTAGTTTTTGTTTTTTATGTGGGTCATCTGTATTTTTTCAGTGGACTTTCTCTTAGTATCAGTGTAATTTTAAACTATTTTTGATTTAGAGTTTAAACTTTGCAAATGTATGTGATTTGATGGTACAGACCTGAGAAAGAAACGTGGCCTGAGATATTTTAACCTCTTTCACTTTTTTAGTGCCAAAAATCATTTTGAAATTGTATTATGAAAATGTGTGTTACTTTATTATTTTTTTTTAAGGTAGGTAGAGGGGGGGGGAGAGAATGACACCACACTTCTTTTCGTTCAGTGGGGGTTTGGTTTGGATGGCCAAACTATGCATTATTCAAGTGAGCTATTATGCCAATCCTTATTTCTGTTTTTTTTAAAAATTTATTGTTCATTTATTCATTTATACAATTAAAATTTGTTTACTTATTTATTTATACAACTCCCTCTAGGTCCTCCTCTGCCATCATGTTCATCATGTTCATCATGTTCTAAGATCTGACCCCCCCCCCACCACTACTCCAGAATCTTTTACTTTGGTGCAATACAGCAAACTCAGTCCAAATTCTGCTTTGTGTTTTCTTATTTTTCTTTTTTTTTTTAAATTTATTTCTTTATTGGGGAATTAATGTTTTACATTCAACAGTAAATACAATAGTTTGTACATGCATAACATTCCCCAGTTTCCCATTTAACAATACAACCCCCACTATGTCATTTATCATCCTTCATGGACCTGTATTCTCCCCACCCAACCACCCCAGAGTCTTTTACTTGGGTGCAATATGCCAATTCCATTTCAGGTTCTACTTGTGTTTTCTTTTCTGATCTTGTTTTTCAGCTTCTGCCTGAGAGTGAGATCATCCCATATTCATCCTTCTGTTTCTGACTTATTTCACTTAACATGAATTTTTCAAGGTCCATTCAAGATCGGTTGAAAACGGTGAAGTCACCATTTTTTACAACTGAGTAGTATTCCATTGTGTATATATACCACAACTTGCTCAGCCACTCATCTGTTGTTGGACACCTGGGTTGCTTCCAGGTTTTGGCTGTTACAAATTGTGCTGCCAAGAACATATGTGTACACAGATCTTTTTGGATGGATGTGTTGGGTTCCTTAGGATATATCCCCAGGAGAGGAATTGCAGGGTCATAGGGTAGGTCCATTTCTAGCCTTCTGAGAGTTCTCCAGACTGTTCTCCACAGAGGATGGACCAATTGACATTCCCACCAGCAGTGTAGGAGGGTTCCTCTGACCCCACACGCTCTCCAGCATTTGCTGCTGTTACCTTTTCTGATGTATGACATTCTCACAGGAGTGAAGTGGTATCTCATTGTTGTCTTTATTTGCATTTCTCTGGCAATCAGAGACTTGGAGCATTTTTTCATGTGTTTCTCAGACTTTTGGATCTCTTCTGGGGTAAATATTCTGTCCAAGTCCTCCCCCCATTTTTGGATGGGGTTATTTGTTGTCTTGTTGAGTCCGGCAAGCTCTTTATATATGTTAGTTATTAAATTCTTTTCTGATGTAGGGCATGTAAAGATCTTCTCCCATTCTGTGAGAGTTCTCTTGGTTTGGGTAGTAGTTTCTTTTGCTGTGAAAAAGCTTTTTAATTTGATGTAGTCCTATAGGTTTATACTTGCCTTAGTCTTCTTTGTAATTGGATTCGTTTCATTGAAAATATCTTTAAAATTTATGTGGAAAAGAGTTCTGCCAATATTTGCCTCTAGGTATCTGATAGTTTCTGGTCTAACATCCAAGTCCTTGATCCACTTGGAATTTATATTTGTATTTGGTGAAATACAGTGATTCAGTTTCATTCTTCTGCATGTTTCAACCCATTGTTTCCAACACCATTTGTTGAAGAGACTCTGCTTTCCCCATTGAATAGTCTGGGCCCCTTTGTCAAAGATTAGATGTCCATAGGTGTGGGGCCTCATTTCTGGGCTCTCAATTCTATTCCACTGGTCAGTGTGTCTGTTCATGTTCCAATACCAAGCAGTTTTGATGACAATGGCCCTATAATACAGTTTGAAATCTGGGAGTGTGATGCCTCCAGTTCTGTTCTTTTTTCTCAAAATTGTTTTGGCAATTCTAGGTCTTTTCTGGTTCCAGATAAACATTTGTAGCATTTTTTCTATTCTCCTAAAAAAATGTGCTTGGGATCTTGATGGGGATAGCATTAAATTTGTAGATGGCTCTGGGTAATATATTCATTTTGATGATGTTAAATCTTCCAACCCATGAACATGGAATATCTTTCCACTTCTTTATATCTTTTTCTGTTTCCTTGAATAGTGACTCATAATTTTCAGTATACAAGTCTTTCACTTCTTTGATTAGGTTTATTCCTAGATATTTTATTGTTTTTGTTGCTATAGAAAAAGGAACTGATTTCTGGATTTCAATTTCTTCTAACTTAGTGTTTGCATAGAGGAATGCCACTGACTTTTGAATGTTAATTTTATAGCCTGACACATTACTGTATTGCCTGATGATTTCCAAACGCTTCTTGCTGGATTCCTTAGGTTTTTCCATGTATACTATCATGTCATCTGCAAATAAGGAGAGTTTGACTTCTTCTCTTCCAATCTGTATGCCTTTAATTCCTTGCTCCTGCCTGATTGCTATGGCAAGAACTTCCAACACTATGTTGAATAGTAATGGTGATAGTGGGCAGCCCTGTCTAGTACCTGATCTGAGGGGAAATGCTTCCAGTTTTCACCATTGAGTATGATGTTGGCTGTAGGTTTGCTATATATAGACTCCACTATCTTCAGGAATTTTCTATCTATTCCCATTTTTTGCAGTGTTTTGATCCTAAAGGGATGTTGTATTTTGTCAAAGGCTTTCTCTGCATCTATTGATATGACCATGTGGTTTTTGGTCTTGCTTTCGTTTATGTGGTGGATCACATTGATTGATTTACGTATATTAAACCAACCTTGCATGCCTGGGATAAACCCCACTTGGTCATGATGAACAGTCTTTTTAATATACTGTTGTATCCGGTTGGCTAGAATTTTGTTCAATATTTTCGCATCTATGTTCATCAGAGATAACGGTCTGTAGTTTTCTTTTATGGTTATGTCCCTGTCTGCTTTTGGTATCAGGGTGATGTTGGCTTCATAGAAGCTGGCAGGGAGTATTCCAGTGTCTTCAATCTTCTGGAAGACTTTTAAAAGTAGAGGTATTAGTTCTTCTTTGAAGGTTTTGTAGAATTCATTTGTAAAACCATCTGATCCAGGACTTTTATTTTGGGGGAGATTTTTGATAACTGTTTCAATTTCATTAGCTGTGATGGGCCTGTTCATGTTATCCACTTCCTCTTTACTTAGTTTTGGAAGTTGGTAGGTATCTAGGAAATCATTCATTTCTTCCAGGTTCTCTAGCTTGGTGGCATATAGTTGTTCATAGAAGCCTCACATGATATGTTGAATTTCTGCGGTGTCTGTTGTGATATCTCCTCTTTCATTTACTATCCGATTTATTTGGGTCTTCTCCCTTTTTTGATTTGTGAGTCTGGCTAAAGGTTTGTCGATTTTGTTTACTCTTTCGAAGAACCAACATTTACTTTCGTTTATCTTTTGTATGGTTTTCTTATTCTCAATGTTATTTATTTCTGCCCTAACTTTAGTGATTTCTGTCCTTCTGGTTGCTTTAGGGTTCCTTTGTTGTTCTTCTTCTAGGTCTTTAAGATGTGCAATCAGGCTGTTTATTTGTGCTTTTTCTTGTTTCCTGATGTGCGCTTGTATAGATATGAACTTCCCTCTTAGTACTGCTATAGTTGTGTCCCAAATATTTTGATAGCTTGGGTCTTCATTTTCATTGAAGTCTTGAAACATTTTGATTTCTTCCTTGATTTCCTCTTTGACCCAGAAGTTGTTAAGAAGTGTACTGCTGAGCTTCCACATTTTGGGACTGTTACTAATCTTTTGTTGATTCTTAAGTGTTAGTTTAATTCCACTGTGGTCTGAGAAGATGCTTGGGATGATTTCAATGCTCTTGAATTGGCTGATTCTGTCTTTGTGGCCTAATATATGGTCTATCCTTGAGAATGTCCCATGTGGATTTGAGTAAAATGTATATTCCAGTTTCTTGGGATGAATGACTCTAAAAATGTCCAATAGTTGTAGTTTATCTATCTCTTCATTTAGCTCCCTTATGTCTTTATTGATTTTCTGGCTGGATGATCTGTCAAGTTGAGAGAGTGGGGTGTTGAAGTCCCCTACTGTGATTGTGTTGCTGTTAATATATTGTTGTAGCTCTTTCAGTAGAAGTTTGATGTATTTAGATGGCTTCTCATTGGGTTCATAGATGTTAATAATTGTTAAGTCCTCTTGATTGATTGATCCTCTGAGCATTAAGTAGTGTCCATTCCTATCTTTTTTAATCTTATTTATTTTAAAGTCTATCGTGTCAGATATGAGAATAGCTGTTCCTGCCCTTTTTTGTGGGCCATTGGCTTGTATGATAGTTTTCCATCCTTTCACTTTAAGTCTGTGTTTGTCTTGTTGAGTTAGGTGGGTTTCCTATAGATAGCATATTGTTGGGTTGTGTTTTCTGATCCATCTTCCTACTCTGTGTCTTTTAATAGGTGAATTCAGGCCATTGACATTTATTGATATCAAAGACTGAAGATATTTTAATGCCATTCTTGTAGAGTTTTAGAGTGTTTTGATATATGTCCTATTTGTGGTGGTCTGATTGTTTATAGGAGACCTTTCAGAACTTCTTTCAGGGCAGGTTTGGTGATAGTTGATTCCTTCAACTGTTGCTTGTCTGAGAAGGTTTTGATGCCTCCATCTAGTCTGAATGACAGTCTAGCAGGATATAGTATTCTTGGTTGAAAGCCTTTCTCATTGAGCACTCGATAGATATCTTGCCATTCTCTTCTGGCCTGTAGTGTTTGTATGGAGAAGTCTGCTGCTAATCTTATGGGCTTTCCTTTGTAGGTGACTCTTTGTTTTTCTCTTGCAGCCTTCAGGATCCTTTCTTTATCCTTATTCCTTTCCATTCTAAGTATGATATGTCTTGGTGTCTCTAGGTCTGGGTTAATTCTGTTTGGGACCCTCTGGGCTTCTTGAATCTTTATGTCTTTGGTGTTGTCTAGACTAGAGAAGTTTTCAGCTATTATGTCCTGGAGAATGCTTTCTTCCTCTTCTTCTCTTTCTTCCTCTGGTATGCCAATAATGTGTATATTGTTTCTTTTGAAGTCATACCATAGGACTCTGTTGTTTTTTTCAGCATCTATCAATCTCTTTTTGAGATCTCTTACTTCTTTTTTAGTTGTCTCTAATTCATCCTCAATCTTGCTAATTCTGTCTTCAGCCTCACAGATTCTATTCTCTCTGCCCTCTACTGTTTTCTGGAGTTCATCTATTTTTTTTTTTTTTCACTGTTCTGATACTGTTTTAGCTTGTTCAGCTAGTTGCATTCTTAGCTCAGCGATTTCAGCTTTCAGCTCTCTAATAACCATGAGATAGCTAGTATTTTCTTTCATAGTCTCATTTGTTGTTCCTGTATTTCTGATTACAATTCTTTCAAATTCTTTACTCACTCCTGTTATTATTTCCTTAGCTAATGTTTGGATGTTGAACTCGTTATTTTGTGCTTCACCCTCTGGAGGACTTTTAGCTGGACTCTTGTCCTGGCTCGATTCTCCAGTATTTCTTCTTGTTGTTTTAACCATTTCATATATTATGTTATGAGTTCCCTTTATCAGTACTTTTCAAATTACTGATCACTATTGCCTGGATTGACTTGTGTCTAAGTAAGTTAATTAAAGGGTTCACAGTGGTGGACGTTAACAGTTGTTTCAATAGTACTTTAATCCCTGAGTTGGAGCTCAGTGGTTTAAAAGCCTCTTTTTTTTTTTTCTTCCCTGTAGGCTACGGGAGCCTGAGGGCTTTTAAACTATCAATAGGCTTCTTAGATTAATCACTCACTCCTAACCAAGAGATAAAGCAGGGTGTGGCAGAAATAATTCAGTGGTTATGCAAAGAGACTTTCACAGCCCCTCAGCTATGCCACTGAGGTATAGGTCTTCTCCTGAGTTTCCTGGTTAGATCTCTGTCCCTTGGTGACCCTCCCTGTCACTGCTCCAGATTCTGAGGGCAGTATCAATGGAGACTCAGAGTTGCACTTGGTGAGTCTCTGGGGAGTCCTCTTCTCCCTTCAGCTGTCCCCTTGTTGGTGGAGCAGACTGGAGGTGGTGTCTCAACTGATAAACTGCTGAACTGTTAGCAGCCACTTAATCTCTCCTTAGGCCCCTCTCTCCTCTCTGTCACCAGCCACACGTGTTTGTACTCACTGGTTATTTACTGGGTTCCTGTGGTCATTCTAGTCCTGTCTTGTTTCGGTCCCGGGTAGTCTCCTAGTTGATCCGGGAGAGGAGAGGAGAGGAGAGAAAGTGATCTGCTGCTGCTCATAGCTCTGCCTCTGTAAGTCTCTGTTTTCTTATTTTTCAACTTCTTCTTCTTCTTTTTTATTTTTTTATTAATAGTTATTTAGTAATGATCTACACGACTGTGGGACAAGCAGTGTACAATTCCATGCAACTCCCACTACCAGAGTGCCATAGCCTATAGCTTATCCCCTCCATTGGATGGTTCCCTTTTCTATATCCCTGTAGGACTATGGGCCAAAATTCTTTTTGGGGTTCAGAAGGTGGGAGGTCTGGCATCTGTAATTGCTTCTCCACTGGACATGGACGTTGAAAGATGAATCCATAACCCTAGCCTGTCTCTGTCTTTCTCTAGTGGGCTGGGGCTCTCGGGAGTTGGTTTTTCAGGACAAACTAGTGAGGTCCTCTGCCAAGGGAAGTCATATTGGTCTCATTATTTTATATTGATACTGATTTACAAAAGTATATGGTTTCAGGAATATAGGTTCATACCATATCCACTACCAAATTCTGTGCCCCCCCACAACCTTCATGGTTATAAATGTTCAAAAATTACTTAAAATTAAAGAATGAGGGGGAGTCGGGCAGTAGCACAGCGGGTTAAGCACATGTGTTGCAAAGCGCAAGGACCGGTGTGAGGATCCCGGTTCGAATCCCTGACTCCCCACCTGTAGGGGAGTCGCTTCACAGGCAGTGAAGCAGGTCTGCAGGTGTCTGTCTTTCTCTCCCCGTCTCTGTCTTCCCCTCCTCTCGCCATTTCTCTCTGTCCTATCCAACAACAAGGACATCAATAATAACAATAATAACTACAATAAAAAAAAACCAAGGGCAACGAAAGGGAATAAATTAATAAATATTTAAAAAATTGAAGAATGATATATTTAAATATGAATCAGGTAGTAAATAGAACCCTTTTAAACACATGCTCAGGTCACATACCTGTTATTTTAAATTTCTTTTTTTTTTTTTTCGTCCTCCAGGGTTATTGCTGAGCTCGGTGCCTGCACCATGAATCCACTGCTCCTGGAGGCCATTTTTCCCCCCCCCTTTTGTTGCCCTTGTTGTAGCTTCGTTGTGGTTATTATTATTGCCCTTATTGACGCAATTCGTTGTTGGATAGGACAGAGAGAAATGGAGAGAGGAGGGGAAGACAGAGAAGGGGAGAGAAAGACAGACACCTGCAGACCTGCTTCACCGTCTGTGAAGCGACTCCCCTGCGGGTGGGGAGCTGGGGGCTCGAACCGGGATCCTTACGCCGGTTCTTGCGCTTTGCGCCACATGCGCTTAACCCACTGCGCCACCGCCCAACCCCCTATTTTAAATTTCTATAGTGACCAGTAAAAATGTTCTGGACGTGTCAGCTTCAGTATGTAAATTCTGTATCACAGACTAGCTGTTTGGAGCTTAGCACCATCGTCGTCATTATGTTGAGCTATAATATTCAAATTAGACTATTTCTTTAACTCTGCTTTAAAAAAATCTGATATGTATGGAGTATCCTGTGACATATACATATATATGTATATAATTTTGAACTAGAAATAGAAATCTGATGTACTAGAGGTATTGGCTTGACCTGCCAATGTCCATGTCCAGCAGAGAAGCAATTACAGAAGCCAGAACTCCTACCTTCTGCATCCCTAAAATAATTTATAACTCTGTTGACATGTAATTTTGTAAATCAATATTTAATCATTAATAATTTTTTTAATTGAGAAAAAATTAATCTGGGAGAGATTTTAAAGGTAGAGTTTCAGGAGACTTGACGTACCCTGGATTGGGAAAATCAGAATTCTTTGCTGCTCCTGGTGGGCAATTAGGCTTTGCCTCAAAGGAAAAGAACATTTCATTCTTGTTGTTGAAACATGTTCAATTTGGACTCTGATAATACACTGCAATCTGATCTGTTTTAAGTGAAAAATTAAAACGGTAGAAACCAATATCACCATTAATGTTAAATGTAGTAGTATACTGTCCTGTCAGAGTTTAAACCAGTATATTTGCGTGCTGCAAATGGAAGACTGTCACTTGTGTCATGTGTTCACTGCTTGAGATCACTATGTATACACTGTTATATATATTCTTTGGAGTTGAAATTATTGCCTTTGTTATCAATTCCCAAGAATGAAAATAAAGCAGGCCCATTTTTAGTTCCCTTTTCTTCTTTCATTCCCAATAACATAGATAGCTTTGTTCTTTTTTTCTCATTTGTTGAATAACAATTTCATATTCCTGCTGTTCTGCTCCAGCTATGCTTAAATTCTCTGTCATTGAGTGTCAGAATGTAGCTGTCATCTGTTTAGTTCTTTGCTTGATGAAGAATAGTGAAGGAGTAGTATTGAATATATCAGTATCATAGTTCTGAGGAACAACTAGACGTTTGTGTTTTTTATTCTACCAATGCCACGAACACACTTTTTATTAATTTTTATAAAGTAAGTTGAAGTAGTGTGGTATAGTAACAACAATAATAATTATCGGGGTGGGGGGAGGGGTCGGGCGGTGGCGCAGTGGGTTAAGCGCATGTGGCGCAAAGCGCAGGGACCTGCGTAAGGATCCCGTTTCAAGCCCCGGGCTCCCCACCTGCAGGGGAGTCGCTTCACAAGCGGCGAAGCAGGTCTGCAGGTGTCTTTCTTTCCCCCTCTCTGTCTTCCCCTGTTCTCTCCATTTCTCTCTGTCCAATCCAACAACGAAGAACATCAACAATGGTAATAATAATAACCACAACGAGGCTACAACAACAAGGGCAACAAAAGGGGGATAAATGGCCTCCAGGAGCGGTGGATTCATGGTGCAGGCAATAACCCTGGAGAAAAATAATAATAATAATTATCGGGTCCGGGTGTTGGTGCACCTTGTTGAGCGCACATGCTGCAATGCTCAAGGACCCGGGTTTGAGCCCTTGGTCCCCACCTCCAGGGGGAAAACTGCCAGTGGTGAAGCAGTGCTGCAGATGTCTCTCTATCTTCACTCTGTCATCCCCTTCCCTCTTGATTTCTGATTGTCTCTATCCAGTAAGTAAATAAATATAACAAAAAGTTAGAACACAATAATAGTTATTTCAGTTAGGATGATGTAAGAAAAACCTCATAGATTGGGTGATTTAGAAAATAACCATTTACTTTTCTTAGTTTGGAGACTGGGTTGTTTAAGGTCACTTCTGTTAAGGGGCTGATTCTGTATCATTGGTGGCTTCATATTCTTGTGTCCTCACATGGCAGAAGAGAGGAGAATTCTCAGTGGGTTGTCTTTTTTGGAAGGGCATTAATCTCATTATAAGGGTTCCACCCTCATGACCTAATTGCTTCCCAAAGGTCCAGTGTTCATACCTTCACATTTTAGGAGTTAACATTTCAACCTAGGAATTGTAGGAGGACCTAAACATTTTTTTTAAATTTATTTATTGGGGAATTAATGTTTTACATTCAACAGTAAATACAATAGTTTGTACATGCATAACATTCCCCAGTTTTCCATATAACAATACGACCTGGACCTAAACATTTAATCCATAGCTATTGAATACTTGTGTATTCGCTACTGTTTCTTTACTGGTTGTTTAAACACAAAATTATATAATTTACTGTCAAATACTATTATTTTAAGCACTTTGTATTATAATGGATCCAGTCTTTACAACAATTACATTATGGCCATTTTTAAGATAAGAAAGCTACTTGGAAATCAAGCCTAGAGGTATGTATGGTATTGTGATTTGAGCTCTTCACTTCTACATAGTGGTCAGAAACTAGTATAAACTTACCACCTGCCAAGAACACCTGCACCCCCAGCATCCCCAGGCTGAGTTTTCATTAAGATAGAGAGACAGAGATAGAGAGAGATACAAAGAAACAAAAAAGGAGAGATATCATAGCACCAGAGCTTTCTTTCCCTCCTGCCATGTGGTCACGTGATACCACACCTTGGACCTGGGCTCTGTGTATGTCTAGGCAGTTAGTTTACCCTCTGGCTCAACTGTTGTTATTATTTTTAAGTGTGTTAGCATCTTTGGGCCTCGGGTTTATCTTTAAAGTGTAAATCTTGGATTTTAATACATACTCCTTAAGATCTTTTCTAATTCTGTTAGAATTAACCATGTAGTCACTGCCACTTGGGAAATGATCAGATTAAATTTGGAGTGACCATACCTTGAAGTTCTGTGTTGACACTGACATTAAAAAGATTCAGAACTCAGCGGTATGACAGATGAATGTCTACGAAAGATCAAGAAAACATGAGCTAATTCTGAAATTATATTCTTATAGTTATTCCATTTTGTATAAAATAAGAAAAGTATGTGCATTAAAAAAAAAAAAAAAGAATTGGCCTTGGGAGACATCACAGTGGTTATGCAAAGGGCTTTTCATGCCTGATTTCCCAGACTGATTCCCAAGCACTGCCATAAACCAGAGCTGAAAAGTGCTCTGGTTAAAAAAAAGAAACATGAAAGAGAAAGAAAGAAAGAAAGAAAGAAAGAAAGGAAGGAAGGAAGGAAGGAAGGAAGGAAGGTAGGTAGAAAGAAAGAAAGAAATGGAGGGAGGAAGGAAGGGAGAGAGAGAAAGAAAGAAAGAGAGTGTCGCGAGCAAGGAATTAGAGCAAAGAGCATGTCAGGGTTAATCAATAATTCTATACTTATTTTAGATACCAGAGAAAGGTCACACAATTCACACAACACACAGTCAACCTGATACCTCTCCTTAAATAGCTGTTTGCAGGTAAGGCTCAGGACGTGGTCGCCAGCCGCTGTGTTGCGGGACTGGAGGTCCTTTGTCAGCTGGGAGACCCAGATGAGTGAGGGTCCCTGGAAGCGGTTACTTAGCCCAGCCAGGTGCGCTTAAGTCTTTAGCAGCACGGGCAGCATCCCGGTCAGTAACGGTGAAAGTGCTTCATCCAGTTGGTTTCTGACCCTCTACTTATACTCAGCTTGCCTCTAGTTTCACAGTTACATCTCCATTGGCCAATCAGGTTCAGGTTGAGGTCTTCTCTTATGTATACATATGTCTCTGTCTTTATCACACTATGCAGGGCACTATGGTTACTATAGTTACTAGGGTTACATATTCACTACAGAGAGACAGGAAGAAAGAAAGAAAGAAAGAAAGAAAGAAAGAAAGAAAGAAAGAGAGGGAAGTAAGCTTTGGTAAACTCTAGAAAGTTAGAATATAGACAGACCATCAATTTTCTTCCTTCTACACTTGATTGGCTTATTTTTAAACTCAAATATTTGTACATAAGGAAAAATAAAGGAAGTCCAAACTATCTCCTCTACATTGCCTAATTAGCATTCGAAGTAATAGAAACAAGTTCCCCTGAAGTATTAGCATTTCAGGAATTATTTTCTTCTCCAGTCTGTAAAGTGATTACATGCTCTCTATTTGTTTTATTCCTGTTTAAGTCATCACTATCTTTTATGTATTAAAATTTTGTGTGTGTATGTGTGTTGGGGGTGGGGTTGGGCCTTGGCGCACCGGGTTAAGGGCACATAATAGAAGTGTGAGGGATCCTGGTTTGAGCCCTGGCTTCCCACTTGCAGTGGGGCCACTTCACAAGCAGTGAACCAGGTCTGCAGGTGTCTTTTTCTCCCCATCTCTATCAATTTATGTCCTCTCAGTTTCTCTCAGTCCTATCCAGTTAAAACAGCAACAACAAAATGGGAAAGTGGCTGCCGGTTGTAGTGGATTGCTAGTGCAGGTACCAAGCCCCACGAATAACCCTGGAGGCAAAAGGAAAAAAGAAAGAAAAATGGGGGGGGGGGCAGGTGGTAGTGCACATGGTACAAAGCACAAGGACTTGAGTACGGATCCCGGTTCAAGACCATCTGCAGGAGAGTTTCTTCACAGGCAGTGAAGCAAGTCTGCAGGTGTCTGTCTTTCTCTCCCCCTCTCTGTCTTCCCCTCCTCTCTCCATTTCTCTCTGTCCTATCCAACAAGGACAGCAATAACAACAATAGTAACAACAACAAGGATAAACAATAAGGGCAACAAAAGGGGAAAAAATGGCCTCCAGGAGCAGTGGATTGGTGGTGCAGGCACTGTGCCCCAGCAATAACCCAGGAGGCAAAAAAAAAAAGAGAAAGAGAGAGAAAAATCATGCGCGATTCCTTATTTATAAAGTGAGGTAAGGATTAGACTCATTTTTAGTACCTACTTACTAAGTATTGTCTAAATAAAGGATTTTAATTTCCCTTTCTGTTGACATTATCCCCTGGTATACTTATTGACTACAGATTACTAAATTTGGGGGAGAAACACCCCAATAATGACAGTAGAGAATTGCCAGGAGGATTTTGCAGCTCTTACTCAAGACTCATGCTTTCAAAATTTTTAAGTGAATTTTTTTCTTTTCCTTTACACAGATTGAATAATTCAATTAATGACTCTCATCCTTATTCTAAAGGAGCAGTCAGTATGGAAACATGGTAACAGATGGTTTTCAAAGATTTAGAGAAATAATAGCTTTTTCAGATCTTTCTGAAACACTGAAGTAACTTACTGATTAGAATATGGAGAGTCTAAATATTGGTAGTACTTCAAAAATGATACTTTATATTTTCTATTAATTTAATTTAATCTTGAGTCTGGGCAATCATTTAAAAATTTTATTTTTATTATCTTTATTTATTGGATAGAGACCAAGGGGAACATAGATAAGGAGAGAGACAGAGAGATACCTACAGCCCTGCTTCACCACTTGTAAAGCTTTCTCCCTGCAGCTGGGAACTGGGGGCTTGAACCTGGGTCCTTGTGCATTGTAACATGTGCGCTCAACCAAGTGTGCCACCACCCAGCCTGTTTCTGGGCAATCATAATGGGTCTATTCAATTTTCTGGAGACTGGCCACATTAAATTTTATCTATTGACTTAGAGATATTGGCAAACATACTCTGTGCTAAGCATTGTGATGAAAAGTTAGATAAGGATTGGTACAGATTTAAAGTTAGTGGGGAGAAAGACATTCAGTACATATTTTGCCTCTGGTGTAACATAGACGGTAGTACATTAGTACATGAACTAAATGCTACAAGAATATAACAAAGTCTGGGCCTTGAATGGAGATTCCAAACAGCCTAACTAGAGGTCCCCTAGATACCTAAGTCCAGTTGAAAGTAGAACTGTGGTATGAGTTAAATAAAAGATGATTCATTCTCTGAAGTGTCAGAAATCAAGAGGGAAGGTGGGTGATAGAGAGAGAGAGAGACTCCTGCAGCCCTGCTTCACAACTCCCAAAGCTTTCCCCCGCAGGTAGGGACCAGGGGCTTAGACCGGGGTCCTTGTGCATTGTAGCATGTGCGCTCAACCAGGTGCACCATCATCCGGCCCCAGTTTTTTTGTTTTTTCTCCCTTCCCCCTGGTTTGGTCATTGAGATAGTGCTTAATCTACAAATACGGTTGCTTAAAAGTCCTAAACTTGGCACCAAGCACAAGGATCAGCATAAGGATCCTGGTTTGAGCCTGCAGGGGAGTCCCTTCACAGGTGGTGAAGCAGGTCTGCAGGTGTCTATCTATCTCTCCTCCTCTCTGTCTTCCCCTCCTCTCTCCCATTTCTCTCTGTCCTATCCAATGACAATGACATCAATAACAACAACAATAACTACAACAACAATTAAAAAATACCAAAAAAGGGGATATATATATATATATCCTAAACTATATAAAGTGATCCTACAACTACATTTTCTCTTTCTTGCTTTTCCATAAAAGTGTGTGGCGCCTTTTTTTTTTTTTTTAATCTCCAAGCAGGTCAAAGATCTTTATGAGGGTGGGATTAGGAAAGATTTTTTTGTTTTAGGTGCTGGGAAAGTACATCCAACTGAAAACCATCAACCATGTACATGCTTCATTTGAGTTGTGTTTCTGGATACAAGTCAAGTATGACAACTGTGTGTTTCATAACTTTCTCCAATTTGATTCAAAAATGTTTTTGGGCCAATAGTGAAATCTTTTCTGTCTTTTCCCAGTGAGGGCCTATGGAGGTTATCAAGGTTAAAATTGTCATGTTGGTTTCAGAATAGTGCAGGAGAGATTGAGAGTCTTAAGCTGGCATAGTCTTTTGTCCTTGCTCCTGTTTTCTGAGTTACCATATGTTCTTTTGAGATTAACATAGTACTGGGCGCATACCTGGAAAAAGTAATCATTTAAATCATGCATGTGTCTGCTTTAGGAATGTGTAGGTTCCTTCACTGGAGTTGCAGCTTTTATACAATGTAGGTTAGGTTATGAAGGGCAGATGTTTTACTGAAGGTGGCTGAGTGGACAAGAAAGCTATACAGTGTTCACTGCTAGAGTCTCCTAGGATCACTCAAACCCAGGCAGATTTTCTGCTTTGGAATCGTTTAATTTTGCTGTTACCAGCTATAATATTTTAGACCCATATTATTCAGATAGTTTTTTTTATCATTGTTATAAAGATTAAAATTGATTCTACAGCCTTAAATATGAACAATTTTTTATGGGCCTAACTGGTGAGTCAACAGATATTTACTGAACACTTCTGATATGCTAGCTGCAAAACTATGCAGGATGTATTTAAAGTCCTGCCAAGATATGATGACTGTTTTATTGTTTAAAAAGGGGGGGTAGTGTCCGGTGGTAGCGCCGCAGGTTAAGTGCACATGGTGCCAAGCGCAAGGAACTGGCATAAGGATCCGGGTTCAAGCCCCGGCTCCCCATCTGCAGGGGGTCACCTCTCAGGCAGTGAAGCAGGGCTGCAGGTGTCTATCTTTCTCTCCCTTTCTCTGTCTTCCCCTTCTCTCTCCATTTTTCTCTGTCCTATCCAACAACGACGCCATCAATAACTACAACAACAAAATAAAAAGGGCAACAAAAGGGGAAAAAAACTTAATTAAAAAAAAAAGGATGGCAGTTATACTGACCAGTGACCTCCAGAGTCCCAACTAGAATGGTTACTTGTGTGTGCTGTCTGTTTGTGCTTCTAGAAGCATGTCTCCTACCTCATGAAATACTTAAGTTTTCTTGACTTTACAGCACAGTGTTTTATAGTCATATTTCCACCACCACCTTCCACCCCTTGCTCCCATCCTATCATTAGGTTGGTTGACTTCTCTTCTTGTGTTGGATTTATAAAGATTGAAGAATTCTTGGGATTCAGCGTAGACCTCATTTTTATTAATGTCGCTGACATAGCCTTAGTGTTATAATCTAGAGGCTGAAGGAGGCTTGGTAGTGGTGCACCTGGTTGAGTGCACATGCTAATATTTTTATTTATTTATTATTGGATAGAAATAGAGATAAATTGCGAGAAGCAGGGGAGATAAGAGAGGGAAAGAGACAGAGAGACACCTGCAACCCTGCTTCTCCACTTGTGAAGCTTTCCTCCTGCAGGTGGAGGGACCAAGGGCTTGAACCTAGTTCCTTGAGCCCTGTAAATGTGCCAGTGTGCCACCACCTGGGCCCAGTGCACATGTTACAGTGCACAAGGACCTGTGTTCAGGTCCCTCATCCCCACCTGCAGGGGGAAAGCTTCACAAGTGGTGAAGCAGGTCTGCAGGTGTCTCTCTGTTTCTCTTCCTCTCTGTCTCCTCCTTCATTTCTGGCTGTCTGTATTCAATAATTAAATAAAAGTAATAATAAAAATAATCCAGAGAATGAAACAAAACTTGGTAGAAGTGTAATGTATGTCCAAACCAATAGAATACAACTTAAAAGGATATGCACTACTTTTATTGAAAAGAGTTGTGGGTTGAATATAGAATTTTACCATTTTGAGGGCTGATTAATGGCACACTCAGTTGAGTACACAAGTTACCATGTGTAAAAGGACTGGGTTTCAAGCCCCTGATCCCCACCTGTAGGAGGGAAACTTTACAAGCGTTGAAGCAGTGCTACAGGTGTCTCTTTTTCTCTCTTTCTCTTCCATTTCATTTTCTCTCTTTCCAGTAAGTGAATAAGTAATTAATAATTAAAACAAGAATTCTATCAGTCTTAGTCTCTGATGACAAGAGTTAGGAAAACAGTCCAATATGATTATGCAGTATATGGAAACTGTTTAACGAATTAGTTTGAAAATACTTACTGGCTGTGTATTCTATACAAGCAGTTGTTCTAGTTGTTGAAGACACATCTGTTAAAAGCATGTAAACATTTCCATCTTGATTTGGGACATCAGTTCTGGTGAGGGACAACAGATAAACTAGTTGAATAGGTAAGACAATAAATAATGTGGAAAAAACATAAGGCATGTAAGGGGAATAAAGAATGTTGAGAGGGAGGAAACTATTTTTTTTATTAGTGATTTAATATTGGTCTAAAAAATTACAAGATAAGGAGTATAATTCCACACCATTCCCACCACCAGATTTCTGTGTCCCCATTCCCTCCATCTGAAACTTCAGTAGTTCTCCCAAGGTCACAGCTATGGGCTAATATTGCTGTCATGATCTATCTATCTGTCATCTATCTATCTGTTTACCTATCAATCTATCTATCTACCTGTCCATTTTTTTCTATGGTCCTGCCATCTCTTCCTAAGTCACACCTAAACCTATGACTACTTCCAGTAGTGAGGTGCTCTTGCATGTGAATGCGTGCGTGTGTGCGTGTGTATGTGTGTGCGCACTCTGGTGTTTGTTGCAGTAGAGGATTTTTAGTGGGGTAGAAACTTGATCTGTCCAAAAAGGGCAACAAAAAGGGGGAAAAAATGGCCTGCAGGAGCGGTGGATTCATGGTGCAGGCACCGAGCCCAGCAATAACCCTGGAGGGGAAAAAGAAAAAAAAAAAAGAAACTTGATCTGTCACATTTTGAACAGGATCACTTCAGGTACTGTGTTCTTTTTTTTTTTTTAATATTTATTTTATTTATTTATTCCCTTTTTTTCAGGTACTGTGTTCTAAATATGACTGTAGGGAGATTAGAATGCAAGCAGAGAGCCAGTGATGAGGCTATTATAGTAATTAAGACAAGAGATGATAATGACTTAGACCAGAGTGGGAAGGATAGAGGTGGTGAAAAGTAGTTGGATTATGGATATATTTTGAAGCTATTGATGACAGAACTTCTTGATGGATTGAATGTGTGGTTTGAGAGAAAAAGAGATGCCAAGGTTCATTCCAGAGTTTTTTATTTGAGCAACTAAAAATAATGGCAGTTACTGTTAACTAAAAGGAAGAAAAGATTAGGGGATGAGTCTGTTCTGGAAATGTTTAGATTGAGATGCCAATTATATGTCTAGTTGGAGATTTGTGTAGTGCATACCTGCATGTGTGAGTTTAGAAACCCATGATGCAGATATACATTTCAGAGTTAATAGAGAGATTTGGAAGCCCAGGGCTGGATGAGATCACTGAAGAAGTGACTGTAGTAAGAAAAAGGGATGTTAGGTCACCCTCAGGCATTCCATAGGTATGAGGTTGCTGAGAAAAAGAAACCAGAAGAGAATCCTATTCTCAGGGAAATAAACTCCAGAAGAGGGCGGTAAATAGAAGTGAGAGTCTTGAAAAAAAGAGACAACGGTAATCCCGTCATTAATTGAGCAAACCTATAATGTGACACTGATATTTGACCACTGGATCCATGTACTAACCACAAATGTCAGCACTCACCTGTGTGGTTTAGTGAGTTTCTGAAGAGATGTTGGTTGTATTTTGTTGAGTTTCATAGCTTTTTCTAGTTGATCAGGGTGAGCTAAGTGAGACCACTGTTACTCCAGAGACACACCTTGGAAAGTCGCCTGTGAAGCGACTCTCCTGCGGTGAAGCAGGTCTGCATCTGCAGGTGTCTTTCTCTCCCCCTCTCTGTCTTCCCCTCCTCTCTCCATTTCTCTCTGTCCTGTCCAACAACAAGGACAGCAATAACAACTACAACAATAAAACAACAAGGACAACAAAAGGGGAATAAATAAATATTAAAACAACAAGGGCAACAAAAGGGAATAAATAAATAATAATTTTTAAAAGGGGGAGGTGCGATAGTATAATGGTTTTGCAAACCAGCTGTCATGCCTGAAGCTCTATAGCCCCAGGTTCAATACCCAGCACCACCACAAACCAGAGTTGAGCATGCTCTGGGAAAAAAGAAAAAAAAAAAAGACAAAATCCAAATAATTCTTAAAATTGATTTATGTACATTGCTGACCCATATGCATTGTGCCAGGTATACCACTGCCTGGCGCTTTAACCAGACCATTTTAAAGGTACTTCTTTTTTATTATGATTTCATAGAGAATTTTTAATAATTTTTTAAAAATCTTTGTTGGATAGAGACAGCCAGAAATTGAGAGGGAAGGGGGTGATTAAGAGGGAGAAAGACAGAGAGACACCTGCAGTCCTGCTTCACCACTTACATAGCTTTCCCCTTTGCTGGTGGGGACCAGGGGCTTGAACCTTTGTCCTTGCGCTTTGTAACATGTGTACTCAACCAGGTGCACCACCACCCTGCCCCTAAAGAGAATTTTCTTTTTTTTATATATTTATTTTATTTATTTTTTCCCTTTTGTTGCCCTTGTTGTTTTATTGTAGTAGTTATTATTGTTATTGTTGTTGTTGGATAGGACAGAAAGAAATGGAGAGAGGGAGGGGAAGACAGAGAGGAGGAGAGAAAGATAGACACCTGCAGACCTGCTTCACCGCCTGTGAAGCGACTCCCCTGCAGGTGGGGAGCCGGGGTTCGAACCGGGATCCTTATGCGGGTCTTTGTGCTTTGCGCTACCTGCGCTTAGCCCGCTGTACTACAGCCGGACTCCCCCTAAAGAGAATTTTCTACAGGACTGATTGTTATGTCAGAGACTAGTCCAAAGAAAAACTTCTTGTCAAAAGTTTTTGGTTGAAATGTAGAATATGTATAGATATGAAGTTTACATTGCTCACATTTTGATTCTTAAAATTAAAAAGGTTTTACATGAAATCAAAATAATAATAATAATAATAATTATTATTATTATAATTATTTACCAAAGCATTGCTCAGCTCTGGCTTATGGTGGTACGGGTATTTAACCTGGGACATTGGAGCCTCAGGCATGAGAGTCTCTTAGCATAACCATTATGCTACCTACCTCCACCCAATTTTTTTTCAATTAAAAATAGCAAGTCGAATAATTGACTTAAGACTTGTGATCCAAAGTGTAAATATTTTTGTAGTCAAAAGTGGAATACTTGATATCTTAATTTTAGTGAGTTTTATGTTCAGTTTCTTGGAGTTATAAGAATTTAATACTTGGAAACATTTCATGTCAGGCAGTTTAAGTTTTTCAAAAGACAAGTTGAATATATTGAATTTATAAATGCAGGTTAAATTTTTTATTAGTGATTTAATACCAGTTTACAAAATTACAAGATAACAGGGGTATAATTCCACACTGTTTCCACCACCAGAATTCTGTGTCTCCATTCCCTCCACTGGAAACTGCAGTAGTTCTCCCAAGGTCACTGATAGTGGCTGATTCTATATCTATCTATCTATCTATCTATCTATCTATCTATCTATCTATCTATCTATCTTATGTGTTTTCCCCCATCTTTTCCTCTAACAGTTCTTCCTTCACTTCCTTTCTTTGTCACTCCTACATCCACTACTACTATGGGTTTGTGCCCTTGTTTCCCCCTCTCTCATATAAGAGAAACAGTGCTTGGCTTCCTCTGGTGTTTTCCAGATTCATTTCCCTTTGATAATGGTATAGAAATGAGATTCTTGGTGAGAAATGCTTTGGGTCTTTGTGGAATGGGGATTACAGAGCCCTCTGTAAAGCAGAGCTTTTGTATTTGAAGACTGACCTTACTTTAGAACTCTAGACTCAATTACCTGTCTTCTTATTTGGTGTTTTCATATAGATGTCTGTTAATGCGCATCACAAACATATCGCCAAACTCTTAATTTACTTTCCATTTTTCCAACCTGCATGATTTAGTTTCTTTTGGTTGTGGTGGTTGAAGTAAAACAAAACAAACAGACAAGCAAAAAAAAAAAAAAAACACAGGTGTCAGCCTGGATTACTTTTTATTTTTGCCTCCAGGGTTATTGCTGGGGCTTGGTGCCTACACTACACATCCACTGCTCCCGGAGGCCATTTTCCCCATTTTGTTGCCCTTTGTTGTCATTATTATTGTTATTGCTGTTGTTGTTGTTTGATAGGACAGAGAGAAATCAAGAGACGAGGGGAGACAGAAAGGGGGAGAGAAATATAAACACCTGCAGACCTGCTTCACTGCTTGTGAAGTGATCCCCCTGCAGGTGGGGAGCCAGGGGCTTGAGCTTTGTACGCTTAACCCATGGCACTACCGCCGGACCCCCTGGATTCCTCTTTATTGCATTTCTGTCATTAAGGAAACTCTGTCCGTTTGGGTCCTGACAGGAAACAGATGGCGTATTCAAATTGGGTAATTTGAAGAGAGTTAACTCATGGGCCTGCTTACCAAGGTGTAGGCAAAATCTGAGGAAACCACCCCTTAATCCCAAAGGTGCAAAGAAAGGGAACTCTTTCTGATAAATGGAGACTTGGAGGGCTTGCCTCCTAGGAGCTGTGAATTCCACTCTGATCAGTCTGTCCTCTTTGGCCTGGCAAGGAGGAACTGTGGGAATTCTCAGTTTCATTCTTTCTCACTAGCTGGTGCCTTCTTTCTGACAGGCCAATGGGAAGAGTAGCTATTGATGCAGTCCTAAATTGATGGTCCAAAGTTGTTCTTGAGTTTGGAGTAGGATGGAGGAATGGAGGCTTCCCAGGGATACTACAGCCAGCACCAAGAGCCCACAGTAGATTGCATCTAGAACATGTCCTAGATCGTTCCCACACACACATTTTCCGCATTTTTTTTTTACTCTTTTCCTATTCAAATTATCTTTGAACTCATTTTTTCTTTCTAGTTCAAGTTATAGTATTTTCCTTTTATAATGTCCCAGCAATGCCCCGCACCACACATTAAGATGTCAGTTTCATGAAATACTGTCCTAGGTGAGGCAAGAAGTCTTGGAAGGCTACCCAGGCTACTTAGCTAATATGCTTTTTATAGTCAGATAATTTGAGAATCAAGTTGTTCGAAATTGTGGTAAAATGGAGGCATGAGTATGTTTAAAGTGTAATTACTCCTAATACTTGATAACTTAATATTGTACACTTTCTATTTTCTAATACCTAATTATTTTGAAATCTCATTATTGTTCACTTCAAGAACATAATGGGGTCTTTAAGGGAATTGTTGTCACCAGTTTTCAGAGTGAGATTCAGTACAGTACTCGAGCTTGCAGTGTAAACTGCTGTTAAAGCCATATCAGGTGACAAGTAACAGATTATCCAACAATGTAGGGCTATCTTTATTATTTCTTTTTAATTCTCCTTGTCTTCCCATTTTCAACCCTTACAAGTTTGTGAACTCCTAGTCATAATCTGTATCTCTTACTTCTGCCTTACCAAACTATACTTAATAGCTATCATTTCATCATGTAATTCACATTTCATTTTTTATAGGGAAGGACTAGATTGAATTAGAAACAAAAGATGTAAAGTATATACAAAGTCACAAATGGTTTTTAACATTGCTTAGTGTGTCGCTTAAAAAAAAAAGCCTCCTGTTGGAACCAGGTGGTGGCGGTGTGCCAAGCAGAGCACATGTATAACCATTTGAAAAGATCTGTGTTCAGTCCCCCATCCCCCAGCTACATGAGGAGTCTCACAAGCAGAACTGCAGATGTCTCTTTCTCTTTGTCTCTCTACCTCTCTTTTTCTCCCACTCTGTCTTTCACCCTCTAGCAAATGAGAAAAACACACACACACACACACACACCAAAAAAAAAAAACCTTGGCTGCTGGAAACTATAGAGTCTTGCAGGCACCAAGCTCCAGCAATGACCCTGGTGTAGGGGGGCGGGGGGGGGGAAATAGCAGCAACAATTCATGTTTTAATATTCGATGTCTTTGAAATGAAAATTCCAAATTGGAAGATGTTGCAATAAATTAGTCCAGTTGAGGATGAGAGAGGTGTGGCTTTTTTTTTTTTTTTTTTTTTTGAGAAGTCTTACTGGTTAAGCACATTCCAGGGCAATTTTTGTTTGTTTGTTTATTTATTTATTTATTGCTTAACCTACTAGCTGCCCCCATATTATAAGACACTAAGGTTTTCTTTTAATATGAGTAGAACTTAAAGCCAGAACTCACTCAGATGATTACAGAGCAGAACATATTTGCATTTATCTGCTGTCTTATTCTCCTTATAGGGTTCCCAAATGAGTCCTGACACTCTCGAATCTATTTTATGTTGTTTTCTCTTGTTTCTGTGATGAGTATTTTTGTCTTTGGCAACATGCTCTCTAGTTTGTCCACGAACGGCTCTCTTCCATACACCTTTCGTTTGTGGTGAGCTGTGGAGAGCCACAGAGTCTGTGCAGGTGGAGTCAAAATGCCTTGTACAGAATGCTACAGAGTATCTCCATGATGCTCCAAATGAAGCCAGCATTATGTCCTTTTAAAAATGCCTTCATTAGCTTTAGAAGATGGTGCCCAGGTTCCACACGTCATCAGGATGCCGGCCAGGCTTCCCTGGACTGAAGACCCCACCAATGTGCCCTGGAGCTCAGCTTCCCCAGAGACCCACCCTACTAGGGAAAGAGAGAGGCAGGCTGGGAGTATGGACCGACCAGTCAACGCCCATGTTCAGCGGGGAAGCAATTACAGAAGCCAGACCTTCTACCTTCTGCAACCCTCAACGACCCTGGGTCCATACTCCCAGAGGGATAGAGAATGGGAAAGCCATCATGGGAGGGGGTGGGATATGGAGATTGGGCGGTGGGAACTGTGTGGAATTGTACCCCTCCTACCCTATGGTTTTGTTAATTAATCCTTTCTTAAATAAAATAAAAAATAAAAATAAAAAAATAATAAAGAAATAGAGATTAAAAAAAAAAAGAAGAAGATGGTGCCATTAGTAGATCAGTAGTCTTTCATGCCTGAGAGAACAGAAGCCCCAGGTTCAGTTCCCCAGTACCACCAGCCAGAGCTGAGTGGTGATCTGGTTGATAATGAAATAAAAATGTTTTTTCCAAGACTGGAAGATAGTTCACTCAGTAGAGTGTACCCTTTATCATGTATGAGGACCAGGGTTTGAGTCTCTGGCGCCTGCATAGGGAGCCCCATGCAAAGCAAACTTAACCAGCAGTGGAGCAGAGTGTAGCATCTCTCCTCTCTCTGCCTCACACCCTTTTCGGGGGGGGGGTGAAGAAAAAAGAAAAGAAAGCAAAAACTACACGAGTTTCCTTTCCCACCAGCAGTTTCTCAGAGCTCCTTTTTCTCTACATATTCACCAATCCTTTTTTCTATGGTTGATGTGGGCTATTCTCACTGGAGTGAGATGGCGTCTTATTATGAATTTAATTTGCTTTTCTCTAATAAGCAGCTCCCGTGGAAACAGTTTAGAGGATTCTTAAATAAAAGTGGAAATACCTCATGGTCTAGAAATACACTCCAAGGCACTTACAGAAAGGACATGAAAGCACTCAATTGAAAGCATTCACTTACCCTTGCTTGCATAGCTGCACTATTAGTTTTCAATAAAAAGCCAAAGTATAGAAGCAACCTTGATGCCCGAGAACAGATGGCTAGATGAAGAATACAGGGTTTATATCCAGTGAAATGCTACTCTGCAATCATAAAAGATGAGATATATCATTTGGGACAAAATGGGTAGAACTGGAGTTAATTATACTGAGTGAAATGGTAAAGAGCTGAAGGGCAGCTAGCAGGTGGTTTTACTCAGGAGGAATGTAGATGGCCAACACAAATTAATTTTTACAAAAGGGGGGGGAGTTGGGCGGTAGCACAGTGGGTTAAGCGCACGTGGCGCAAAGCACAAGGAGCGGCATAAGGATCCCAGTTCGAGCCCCCGGCTCCCCCACCTGCAGGGGAGTCACTTCACAGTGAAGCAGGTCTGCAGGTGTCTGTCTTTCTCTCTCCCTCTCTGTCTTCCCCTCCTCTCTCCATTTCTCTCTGTCTTACTTAATAACGATGACACCAATAACAATAATAACTACAACAACAATTAAAAAAGGGCAACAAAAGGGAAAATAAATAAATAAATGTAAATAATAATAGTAATAATAATGATAATAATAATTTTTAAAAAGTAACCAAACTGCCTCTCAGGCTTGTGAGAAGAACTATGGCAATTCTTGGGGCAGTGCGCTACACAGAGCTTTTTGGTGTAGGTTGCGGTGACATTCACATACAGCATGGGTATGAAATTATGCCCATGAAATCTTACAATTTTGTAAGACACTGTCAGTCACCAATACATTTTGTTTAAGAGAAAAAGAAAATATAGATTGACGAAATATTGCTCAGCTGTTAAAAACCATCAAGTTGTCTCCTTTTCATCATCTTGGATGAAGTTGGAAGACATCATGTTCAGTGAGATAAGCTAAAATGAGGACAAATACCAAAGGATCTCATTTATAAGTGGGACCTAAGAATTATGAACAGGAAGGAAGAAAAGAAAGTGAAACATGAGCTGGGTGTGGTGTATTAGATCAAAGCAAGGAACACTGGGGGAGGACGGAGTACGGAGGGGTGGGCAAGTACTGCAGGGGCCGGTGCATAATGGATCGACCCGCCACCACCCATGTTCAGTGGGGAAGCAATACAGAAGCCAGACTGCCCACCTTCTGCATCCCACAATGATCCTGGGTCCATACTCCCAGAGGGTTAAAGAATTGGAAAGCTATCAGGGGTGGGGATGGGATAGAGTTCTGGTGGTGGGAATTGTGTGGAGTTGTACCCCTCTTATCCTATGGTTTTGTCAGTGTTTCCTTTTTATAAAAAAGAAGAAGAAAAAAAGAAATTATGTGCTTATGATAGTGATTGCACTGTAAAGCATTAACTCCCTCAATAAAATATTTTTAAAGAAAAAAGAAAATAAACACAAAAATGCGTTTTTTTAATCATTTTCTTCCCAATTCTGCTCCCTCTACCATTTTTATCCCCTTTAACATGCTAGTTTATGCAAGTCATTTGGGAAAGCTTGAATTTGTTAGCCAAAGGCCACATTTTTAAGAATTAAAAATATGTTTTTCTTGGTATGCTACTGCACCAAAGTCATGGACTCTGGGGTGGGAGCGGGGTTCAGGTCCTGGAAGATGATGGTGAAGGAGGATGTAGGTGGAGGTTTACAGAGTTACTCAGAAAACTGAGAAATGTTTCACATGTACCAATTAATGTATCTTACTGTCATTAAGATCCCCAATAAAGAAAAACAGAAAAAAGAAAAAATTTCTATTATTACTATTTTTTGCATGTTCCAAATGTGTAGGCTTTTGTTATTGTAATTGTCGCTTCAGAATTATGGTGTGATTTGCAAAGTAGAAAAGGGAGACATGGGGGCAAGGGCAGATAGCATAATGGTTGTGCAAAGAGACTCTCATGCCTGAGGTACCTAAGTTCCACGTTCAACCCCCGTTACCACCATAAGCCAGAGCTGAGTAGTCCTCTGGTTTAAAAAAAAAAAAAAAAAGATGAAGAGGAGGAGAAAAAGGGAGAGAGAGAGGGAGAGAGAGAGATGAAAGATTATGTATTACATAAACTTGTTTGTAACCGGAGTGATCTTACAAATAGTAAGAAAATCACAGTGCCTAGTGAGAGGATCTTCGAGTATACCTGTGTTTCTGGTGACAAACAATAGCACAGAAGATGTGGTTAAGTGTTTTATTTGAATTAGCAGTAGCTAGTTGCTATTTATACCTTCCAGCCTTCCGTCCCCCTTTCCTCCTACAAGTTATTGACTTTTGTTGTTGTTTTTTATATTACTTTTTTTTTTTTAAGTTTTAATTTTTAACCAGAGCGCTGCCTCAGCTCTGGCTTATGGTGGTATGGGGAATTGAACCTGTGACTATGGAGCCTCAAGCATGAGAGTCTGTTTGCATAACCAGTATACTGTCTACCCCCCCACACACCCCAAGTTGTTGACTCTGAAAGGAAAGCAGAAATAAGCCAATTATGGATATAAAAGCTGCCTGGCTTAGCCTCTTACACATACACACCCGGCCTTACTCTCCTCACATGTTAATGACTTATCAGTAGAGAAAAGAATGCATGTTAAAGAGGAGGGGTAAGGGAGTCGGGCTGTAGCGCAGCGGGTTAAGCGCAGGTGGCGCAAAGCACAAGGACCGGCATAAGGATCCCGGTCCGAGCCCCGGCTCCCCACCTGCAGGGGAGTCGCTTCACAGGCGGTGAAGCAGGTCTGCAGGTGTCTGTCTTTCTCTCCCCCTCTCTGTCTTCCCCTCCTCTCTCCATTTCTCTCTGTCCTATCCAATAACGATGACATCAATAACAACAACAGTAATAACTACAACAATAAAACAACAAGGGCAACAAAAGGGAATAAATAAATAACAAATATTTAAAAAAAAAAAAAAGGAGGGGTAAGCATTTAATAATAGTGCCCAGCTGTTTAGGGAAACCCAGCTTAGATTTGTCACGAGCACTCATCCTGCCTTCTGCCATGATTCAACTTGATTCTTCTTGGCTCCTCTGATGACCAGGGCATATTCTGTCAGGATAAGTCAGTGGAATTGGAAGGACAGCCAATATTCCTTCTATTTGATATCCTTGCATTGTAATAGCAAAGTCTGCTGTCTGTTAGACCAAAGAACAATCCGCGAAGTTGATATCGCTTGCCTGCCCTGTAAGTGAATACTCTACTGGGGGACACATTTTAGAAGCGCTGGGGGTCAGGACTTCTTTCCCTGGCTTTTTTTTTTTTTTTTTTACCCTCAGCTGCTTGACAGCCAGCCAAGGTCTCAGCATGAAGCCATGGCTGGGTAAGTTGACCTTGGCTGAAGTAATAGGAGATTGATCTGTATAAAACATTCATTGGTTGGTCCCAGTGACATCTGAAAAAGGGTTGCTGTACTGCTGATGTGGGCTGCCTTGGTTCTTGCAAACAAATAAAAATAAACAACTTTTTTTTTTTTTAGCTCTTTTATGTCCATTCTGTGAAATGTCACAATCTTTCCAGTATTTCATGATTCCAATATTTTCAATCAAAGAGTGTACTTTTACCTAAAATTAAAATAAAAAATAAAAAACACTTAGCATGTTCAAGCATAATTTTCTGAGTAGCATAATAATTCCCATAATAATGAGTTGGACTTTGTTGAACATCGTGATTATTAGTGACGTTTGGTCTTCATTAAGGTTCTGGTTAACTGGGTCAGGTCTATGGAATCTTCACTAACTTGCTGCATGGCATTTGTGAAACTTATTTAATAATAATAGTAATAATGCATTATTTCTGACATTTGAGCCTACATTTATTCTCTGGAACAAGATCAAGCAAATAATAAAATGTTTATGATATAAATGAAGTTCACGTTGCTACTTCTAATTCTTTGAGGGGACAGAAAATTATTTTTGTTGGTATTTCAATTTTGGTTGCTGGAAGCAAACCATTGATTCTCATAGATGACCCCAAGTAGAGCTGTTTTAGTCTGTGAACTCAGTTGCTGGGTGTGAAGTTCAGCAGTAGTTAGAAAGTGCTTCTTTAATAAGACACACCTTTAAATAACTCTCAGATTAGCTTCTGCTTTTCAAGTGAGAAGATGGCTTGAACTACTGTTGCTACCAGCTCAGCTGTGGATCTGAAATATCCAGCTGTGCCCTTGCTGCCTCTCTCATCACCAATAACAGACTTTGCAATCAGAAGCTGTCTGGCACGTGTGTTGATGTGTGAGGCGAGATAGCATCATGTTCACTAGATTGGCTCTTTAGTGCTAGACCATAGTAAACATTTGTCTTTGTTAGCAGCTAAAGCAATGTGATTTGAGGATGCACAGGGATGACACACACACACACCCTATGCTTTTTTTTTGTCTAGTCTGTATTGATACAAGAAAGAATTCATAATTAAAAAATAATTTAGTAGACTGTTAAGCTTGTTTTACAAGTGTTTTCTGCTCTCATCATTAGAAAATATTTTAGGATGACTTACTGCAGTGTACATTGTATCACAGTCCTTTAATTGCTTTCATATTATAGCCAAAAAGACTGCTTTGCATCGCTAGACTCCAGTGCTGTTTGGCTTATCAGATCTTTGCTCAAATGGACAATAGGTAAACGCAGGTTACATTATTTATTCACTGTTGGAAGAACCCTGGTTGATGGTCACCAAACACCAGTTTTCTTTGAGAAAAACACTATTCCAAGTGAAAAAAAAAATCCTGGTAACACACGATGATGATAACATCTGTTAATTACTGAACACTATTCTCAGCATTTGATATGTTGCACCTTATTTACTTCTCCCAACGATTCTGTGAGATGATCCTTACTTTCTGGGTAGTCTAACTATGACCAGTGGCATTCTTTGTCCAGGTCACAATCGAGTCAATCTCAAGAAAACAGGGTCATGCACTTAAATCACTCAGGAACTCGTGCAGCCACCCGGTAGGTAGCTGCGTTCAAACATCCAGGTTCCAGAGTTGAATTAAAAGTGGTGCCTTCACTCAAGTGCTCCAAGTTCAGTGGGGAAAGATGGACTGTAACTTAGCCTTACTTGACAGAAGGATGGACACTGTGACAGTGGAATTGAAAAGGCACTAGGGGGATTTGAGGAAGAGGGAAATTAGAAGTCATGTAAATCAGACTGAGGGCTACCGTAGTTTTTCCTTGAATACATAATAATTGAAGTACAGATTTGAAGGGTGACTAGGAGTCAGCCTCAGAGTGATGATGAAGAGTGATTTGTTGTATGAAAGAGACTCCATCAGGAACTCCACAGAGGTACAGGGTTGGCGTGAGGGCTATGGATATAGTAGAAAGATAATAATAGCTATTTTTACTTTATGTGTTAAAACTTTTTCTAGGCAGTGTGTGTGTGTGTGTGTGTGTGTGTGTGTGTGTGTCTTTAAAGGTTTGTTTATTTATTCATTGGATAGAGACTGAGACAAATTGAGATGAAAGGGGTGGTAGGGAAGAGAAAGACACCTCAGCCCTGCTTTACTGCTTGTGAAATTTCCTCCTTGTAGGTGAGGACTTGGGGCTTGAGCTCAGGTCCTTGCACATGGGCACTCCGTGGGTATGCAACCACGTAGCCCAGCACTTTATACACATCATCTCACGTAAACCCTTTAGCAAACATCAGGGGCCAGAAATGAAGGCAAAGCCAAGATCATGAAGAGCTTATCTGTTTAGATAAGGGTTTTGAACTTTCTCCTGACAGCTCTGGGTGACCAAGAAAAGTTACAATTCTTGGAAATGTGTTTTAGAAGGTACACTGTTGGGATTTGGGGGACTGAATTGGAAGCGGGTAAAACCTGTGGTAAAGACAGCAGTTAGGAAACCAGACAATGCATTAGACGGCACACAGTGTGATGCCAAAGGAAAGTCTTAGGGCTGGAGAGGAGAGAGCTGTTAGTTAAAACAGAGTTGGGCAGATTTACAGGAATTTGTGACTGACAGGATGTATGGTACTAACTCCGTCTTTATGCACCTAAGGATTGCTAACGTGAAAGAATGCTCTTACTCCCCACAATGTGATATTGGATTTTCATGATTAAGTTCTAGTTTGTAATTTGTTTTCCTCTTGTTTCTTCTTGCTCTTCTTCCGTTCTAAAAGCACTAAGAGCAGAAAGAATTTGCTCTGGTGGGATCTTTCCTGAGGCTTTCTAGATGTTGTTTAAATCCACTTAAAGACTATGTAGGGAATAGGGCTCTTTTAAAATATTTTTATTGTCTGCCCTTTTTATTTATTTATTTATTCCCTTTTGTTACCCTTGTTGTTTTATTATTGTTGTCGTCATTTTTGGATAGGACAGAGAGAAATGGAGAGAGGAAGGGAAGACAGAGGGGGAGAGAAAGATAGCCACCTGCAGACCTGCTTCACCGCTTGTGAAGTGACTCTCCTGCAGGTGGGGAGCTGGGGGCTCGAACTGGAATCCTTATGCTGGCCCTTAAGCTTCACGCCACCTGCGCTTAACCCACTGTGCTACCACCTGACTCACTATCTGCCCTTTTTTAAGAGTGCATATAGAACTAGACACCCAGATTAAGAGTATGACCAGTGGATATATGTTTTTGTGCTCTGTTTTCCCTTCTGAAGTGTCTCTCTAGATAGTGATTTTACAAGGAGGTTTCATGCAAAGTGATTAATCTCTCTTGAATGCTAACGTACATTTGTATTTATTTTTTAAAATACATTTTATTTATTTTGATTTTTGATTTTTTTTTATTATTCATTTTCCCTTTTGTTGGCCTTGTTGCTTTATTTTGTAGTTGTTGTTGTTGATGTCATCGTTGTTGGCTAGGACAGAGAGAAATGGGGAGACAGAGTGGGGGAGAGAAAGACAGACACCTGCAGACCTGCTTCACTGCTTGTGAAGTGACCTCCCTGCAGGTGAAAGGCCGGGAGCTCGAACTGGGATCATTACGCTGGTCCTTGAGCTTCCTACCATGTGCAATTAACCTGCTATGCTATCACCTGACTGCTGATACATTTGTATTGCTTTGCTCTTAAAAAAAAAAAAGTGGTACACTGTCTGAAACTGACCCAGCTGAAGCTCTGATTTGAATTCACCTATGAAGATGGGATATAAAAACTTGCTTCTCATTATATATAGTCAGTTATGCCTTGTACATTTACTGCTTTTTTTATTGGCTAATTCTGTCATTATGAAATTGATTTTAGTTAGATATTCATCTCTTGGCTCTTATAAGACAAAAATTACATCCTACACACAAGAAAGACATTTATTTTCCTGCTTAATTCTGCTTTTTGAGCTTCTTAGTTTAAAATCAACATCAAACTTGACCTCTTGATCTATTTCCATTGCAAGGAGACCTGAAATTCTAGATAGCTTGGAATATAGGTGAAGCTTAAATTAGGGTCTCTTTAAGCCTAATTGCCTGATACATGCCTGGACTGAAAAGCCACCCTACTTTTGGTGCATTTTGAAATCTACATACCATGACTCCTGAATCAAGGATAGTTGATGCCCAGACTGGAAGCCACGTGGGCCCCTGGTCTGATTCAGCACAGTGACACTCTCTTGCATTCAAAGTCTCAGATGTCTGTCCCTCTGCGAAGCCACGAAGCCAATGTCTATAGCTGCTAAGCATGAAATCCCCTGCTTCTGTTTGTTTCTTTTGTTGCCACGAGTTAATAGGAACAGAGACAGGAGGCAGCCCAGAACAAAGCAGAAATAATGGAGTATTTCACCCTAAAAAGGAATGTGGATTGAGAAATACAAAGGGTAAGGCAAAGACAGACTTAGTGTCCTCAGGCAGTGGGATGTATTGGCCAGAAGCCACAGCCCCGGGACAATTCCAGGCCAAAACCTTCATCTGTGAGCTCCAAACAGCCCGCATGGCAGAGAAAGGTTTGACCCATCCTCTGTAAAAACAATTTACTATTTTTCCCATTAGGGTCTTAAAGAGCCACAGGATTTTTCACCTCAAAAAGTGGATTGCTTTTGCAACGTGGACAAAAATCCTTTTGCTGAAGTCTGTCTTGAGATCGAGGGCCTCTTCATCCCAGCACAGACTAGTATTACTGATGCTGTAGGTGTCATTTTGGGCTTGTAGATGTCATTCTTTTCACTTGTATGCAAGAACTGTTAGTTGTTTCAAGATAGCATGTCATACCTCTGACTTTCCTTTTTCTTCTTATTAAGTAGGAAACATAAGCTAAGAAACTACATGATCGGGGCTGGGTGGTAACACACCTGGTTAAGTGCACATGTTATATGGACACAGGTTCAAGCCCCGGGTCCCCACCTGCAGGGAGAAAGCTTTGCAAGTGGTGAACTAGGGCTGCAGGTGTCTCTCTGTCTCTCTTCCTCTCTATCTCCCCCTTTCTTCCCAATTTCTGGCTGCCTCTATCCAATAAATAAAGATATTGAAATTAAAAAAAAAACACCCGCCTGTCCATTATATGAGATCATATAGATCTCCATATAGCAGTTTATGTATTTTCTCTCATAATGTTCTCAACATTTTATATCTTATCTAGCATTTGCTTATTTATTAATTTTATTGAGGTATGTTATACACACACACACACACACACACACACACGTGAGAGAACAGTATGGGAACAGTATGGGAGAAAATACATCATGTATTTCCCCCTTAAGGGAGTTTAGGACTGTATTTCCTTTCTCAGCAATTATTTTCAACCCCAGTATCACATTATTGAGTGAATGCTGTTTTTTTTAGGATTGTAGTCAGAAGGGCACTTTCCCACATATTAACCAAGTCAGGTATCAGTACATTTCACCGTCAGCCAGACCATCTTGTCCCACCACAGAGACTTAGATTACCAGCTTCCCCTTATGAATTCCCAAGACTTTTGCTACAGACTTGAGGTCTGTATTTCCCCTTATTACTGTGCTCAGAACGCTCCAAACTTCTTTTTCTTTCCCTCTTTCTTTTGTTTTTCCTTCTCCTCCTCCTCTTCCTCCCCTCCCCTTGCCCCTCTTCCCTGCTCTGGACTGACTTTTTTACGCAGAAAAAGTGTTACAGAGGAGAGGGAAAAAAAAAAAACAACAAAACGGTACTGAAGCTTCCTTAGTGCACTGGAGGTGGGAATCGAGCCTGGTCGCACACACCAGAGCAGAGCACTGTCCATGCCATGTGAGCTCTTTTGCCAACCCAGCTTCTCTTTAGAGACAATCTTTACCCTTTCCTAACAAACAACAAGGTTAAATGAAAGAAACAACAAACACTTAATTTCGTCTATCCTCCACCCAGCATCTACTTATTTTCTGTCCTACACAGTCCTCCTTCCCTTCTCCCAACTTCAGCTTCACAGGAACTCACCCCCTCTTTTCTCTCTCTGTTGGGAGAAAGATGTAACTGTTCTTCCTGAAATGATAAGAACCTTAGCCCAAAACTGACAGTGGAGAAAGAAAAACAAACAAACAAACACCCACTATTAATAGTGCATCTTTTCTTTCCTTGGCCAGGCATCCATTCATTGACACAAAATGATTTCAAACACCCTCTCTTAGACTCAAACAATATCCTATTCTGGTGCTCTGGCTACTGACTCCAGACCTGGGAGTGCTAAGAGCAGCCATGAGAACACGAATAAGAGCCCTGGAGCTCAGCATCTCTGGCTGGACCTCAATTCTATAGCTCAGTTTTTTTCCCCTCTCTGGCATCCTTTAAGTCTGCCTGCAGTGACTGAGTTTCTTCCTATTTCAGATGTGAGGGGCCTTTCTTTCCTATGGCTCAGAAATCAACTCTGAAGTTAGACTGGCAGAGTCTAAATCCTAATCCACTTAAGCAGGTTCTTTAGTTTGTTGGGACTCACTTTCTTCATCATAAAATAGGAAAAAGATAGTACTTTTCACATAGACATGCTCATTTATATTGACTACCCTTGCTTTTGTCTTTCAGTTACTAGGTCACCCTTCCTTCTTCATGTTTGCTTGTTTTCAGAGTTTAAATAGCTCTTACAGATCTCATCATACATTTCCTTTGTATTTTCAGAATGCAGGCCCATGTTTTTACTACTGTAGGTATTTTAGTTTACTGCTGTAGGTATTTCAGAATGTAGGCCCATGTTTTTACTACTGTAGATATTTTATTTTGAGTTGCATACTTTTGGGTGTTTAGATACTTTTTTGGTATTTAGTTTGTTGAACATGTTTCCTGTTAGAAAACACTCCTAGAAATTTGCTTCCTTCTAAAACACTTTGTGTTTTCATTGTGACAGTTGGCAAGGTCAGAGGATACAGTTACTGGCTTTGGATTTTGAAACCAGATCACCTGCCTACTGCAGGGTCTGGGCACATTTTCTCTTGCTGCCTGGTACCATTAGTCTTGTTTGTGTTTAGTGAGTACTGTGCCAGGCCCAGCCTAGGGCTGCGCAGAAAGACCTGGTTTCTCTACTGTAGGAAACTTTCTACTTTTGTGTGGTGAGACCCTCACTGCAATAAGGAGAGAGTGGCTGTCTGACTGTGGGGAAGTGCCAGGGTTGACTGAAGAACATTTTCAGCGAACTATACAGAGCTTCAATCGAACTGAAATCATGCTCTGAATAAGATCATGTATTCATGATGAAAAACAGAGCATCGATTGACACAAATGCCATGTCCCCAAAGGCTATGGATTTAGTGACACAGGATGGTAAGAAATTCTGGCAAGAGAGGAGGGGCCAATGCCAGAGTGGGTGGGTTTTGAGCAAGACTCTAGGACTCTGAAGTTATAGGACAACTCTGAACCTCTCTTTTGGTGCCTGGCCTCCCTGGGTAGCTATAAAATCAGACTTGGGGGAAAAAAGAAAAGGTTATTTCTCTCATGGAAGAGAAGAATGAGAGAGGTTAGAGCACTGTTTCAGTACATGTAGCTTTAGTGATTAAAACCCCTGCCTCACACACGTGGCTCCCATGCTTTCCTGCTCAGCTACCTCTCTGAATGCCAGTCAAGCTTTTTGCTCCTGTAACAGAACCAAGGATGAACTCTAACCCTGCATCCATATATGTCATTTCTATTCTCTAACCTCCGTTACAGTTAGCAAGGCATAGTCATAACTGCAGAGCCAGAAGTGTCTGTAGGGGATCATGGAGTCGAAGAAAATTCCCTCCAAGGAAATTGGAAAAGAACTTTCCATTCCCAGAAGCTACTCTCTGAGCAGAACACTTTGAGTAGTTTTTGTCAAGTTGAAAAGAGAGGAGGGAAAACTTTCTTTTTAAAATAATCGATTTTAAGTATTTATTTAATTTTATAGGACAGAGAGGTTGAAGGGGGGTAGTGAGGGAGAGAGAATGAGACCTACAATACTGCTTTACCACTTGTAAAGCTCCCCCCCCAACCTCCTTCAGATGGGGGCCAGGAGCTTGAACCAGGGTCCTTGTGCATGGTAATGTGTGCACTCAACTTGGTCCACCACCACCTGGCCTTATAAGCCTTTATTTCTTTTTCTTTTCTTTCTTTCTTCTTCTTCTCCTCCTTCTTCTTTTTTTAAAGACCATAGGATAAGAGGGGGTACAATTCCACACAATTCCCAATAGAATTCCATACCCCATCCCCTCTATTAAAAGCTTTCCTATTCTTTATCCTCTGGGAGCATGGACCCAGGATCATTATGGGGTGCAGAAGGTGGAAGGTCTGGCGTCTGTAATTGCTTTTCCATTGGACATGGGCATTGGTAGGTTGATCCATACTACCAGGTGGGGATACGGGATCCATTGGTAATGTCGTCTGCCCAGGGAAGTCAGGTTGGTGTCATGGTAGCATCTGCAACTTGGTGGCTGAGAAAAGCCTTTATTTCTAAGTGCACTGGATCAGGATGGTACAAGCAACCAGATCATCCTCCTTCAAGGTGCTATTCCTAAAGTTCATGCTAATGCTTTTTAACTAATTCATGTGTCAGTTAAAATTTTTTTAATTGGGAGCCAAGTGGTGGCGCCGCTGGTTAAGTGCACACAATACAGTGCTTAAGGACCCAGGTTCAAGCCCCTAGCCCCCACCTGCAGGGGGGAAAGCTTCAGGAGTGGTGAAACAGGGCTGCAGGTGTCTCTCTGTCTCTTTCATTCTCTATCTCCCCCTTCCCCTCTCAGTTTCTCTCTTTCTCTATCCAATAATAAATATATTAAATAAAATGAAAAATATTTTTAAAATTTTTTAAAAATTAACATTGTCTAAATAGACAGCGGTATTACTAGTGATTCTACTTTTATTTTTTCCCTCTCAGGACCATGACACATCATTTCTTCACAGTTAATGTCAGTAGAAATAAATGACTGTGTGCTAGGAGGAAGCAGCCAGTGTCTTGACATCCTGAGAGGAATGCCCTGGGTGCTCTGAAAAGGAAGCAACAAGTCATAAGGACACAGTGTAGAAAAGGCCTGTGAACTGAAACATTCTAGGCAACAGCGCTGCTGACCTTGGTTGTATTCCCCCCCCCCCAACACACACACCCAGAGCTTCAAGGCACTCTCCTCACTCCTCTTGTTTTCTATTTCTAGCTGCAGATTAGGCCCCAGGCTTTTGTGTGTGTGTCTCAGGTTGAGATAGTATATATGGGAGGGAGCAGTGAGACTGCCGTGAGCTAACTATCTGGCATACGCGATGGGATGCCAGGTCTCACCCAGGGCAAACTCTCTCTTCAGATGCCTTATGGAAACGAGCGCCATAATGAGCACTTATTTGCCTCTGTGGAACCTTTCTCATAGTGATAGGACATTGAATGGATGCCTTACAATGTCTTCCTGAAGAAAGGAAATGGCAGATAGTGTTGAAAGTGCTACTGGTTAATCACGGGGAGACTGAAGCACGCTTAGGGGCCTGAGCAGAGTTACACAATGCCTTAGTGTCTGGCCTGGGAATGAAGCCTGAGTTGACCGCTTGCTGTCAGGACCGCCGACAGTATTGTGTTGAGCATTGTGCACCAGTGAAAGGGGCTTACTCTTAACAATGCCAGGGCTGCTTTAGAAGACAAACACAATGAACTTTGGTACAGTATAGTCTAGAGGCCAACATGAGTCATTTTAAGTAAATTCACTAGGAGATCCCAAGCTTCACTTAAGCTTTCAGATGATATACAACTGAAATCTATGTACAGTTGTTTCTGAATATTGTTTCACTCACAGATACTCAAGTTGAAAAAAAAAAAAAAAAGAACCCGGATGTTTTTCTCTCAGTTGATTAATATATTTTTAAATGTCACCATGTGTTGGCTTCAAATTTGACACTATTCATATGGACTGCAGGACTTGCACTTTCAAATAAATAGTCCAAGATTTTGTTTCATTTTAAAGATTCTATTTTATAATCATAGTCAATTTAGGCCTTGTTTTTCTCTATCTTTGTTTCCATGTTGGTGAGGTGGACTTTTTTTTTTTTCTTTCTTTTCCCTGATTTAGTTTGGTTTCTTTCAGAACAGTTGGAAATTTAAAGCCTGAAATTTGGGTAAGAGATTTAAGGGCATGAAGGTATGTCTCTACCATCTACATGGCTAGAACCATGGGGGTAGAGACAACATCACTGGGGGAAAATAGTAAGAGGAAATCAGACGGTGAAGTAGAACATCACTGCTAGACTGACAGTTACACCAAAAGTGTCTTAGTTCATCTAGAATAAATGAGCAGTTGAGGTGGACATCTGTGTATGTGGCTGTAACATTTGAATCCTCTAGCTTTTTAAAAGAGAATATGAAGATGAGATTCTGTAATTTTCAACAAGATATGCTGAGCAATTTGGATATAAGATAATTTAAATATGACATAGAATAGTCATTTGTTTGCAATTTCATTTTGAATTGAGGATATAAGATATCACTTGTGGTAGAGTGTAAGACTTGCAAACATGAGATTCCAAGCTCAGTTCCTGGTACTGCTTATCAAAGTGATGAGATGGTGTGTGTGTCCCCTCCCCCCTTTATTGTAACCAGGGTTAGTTATTGCTGGGCTCAGTGCTGGCGCTGTGAATCCACTGCTCCCGGTGACTATTTCTTCCTTTTCTTTTTTCTTGTAGATAGAGCAAAGAGAAGTTGAGAAAGGATGGGGAGATAGAGAGAGGGAGAGAAAGACAAACACCTGCAAACCTGCTTCACTACTCATGAAGTATTTCCCTACAGGTGGGGAATGGGGGCTTGAACCCAGGTCCTTGTGCTTGGTAATATGTGCACTTAACCAGGTGTGCCACCACCAGGCTCCTAATAGCCACCAGGCTATCTCTTTTCCTCCTTCCCTTTCCCTCCCTCCCTCCTTCTCTCCTTCTCTCCCTCTTACTCTCTCTTTCCCCCTCCCCCCTATAAATGACTGAATAAATCTCTTTTTTTGGTTGTTTTGTTTTGCTGGGGCTTTACTCTTTGTGCCCTCTCCCTTTGAAAATAATTTATAATAGTTTGGTCTGGAGTTGTTGGGCCAGACTCTCTCCTGGAAACTGTCAAAGGGAATTCTGGTAGAGTAAAAATAGGGATCTTTAGAACAGGGCTAGGGTCTCATCCTTCAACCTCCAACAAAGATCAAAGTTGTCCAGTAAGACAAGCCACTGTGTGCTTAGTGGTGTTTCCTAGCTTTCTTGTAGTTGACAGTGCTCTTTAAAGGAGTGGCTGTTCACCGTGGTCCTCTTGAAAGGAATATATAAATGTCCATAACTGTATGCATTCGTAATTTACTGCATTGTGAGTCCAAGAGACAGAAGAATAATAACATGTTGGCAAAAAGTCGGACAGTATCAGTCGGTCAGTGTATGAATTTGGGATGTGATGTGTTGGCTTCTAGAATGCCATTTATAGTCATGGTCATTAATCTTGTAGGAGAAGGCATAATGGGACTCAAGTAGGGCCAAAGAAGAGCAATTAATATGATGAAGGGGCGGGAGGGGTTACTACATGAGGCAGACTGAAATAATTAGGACTCTTCGGGCTTGAAAAGACTGTGAGGAAATAAGATTAGAATTTAATAAGTCTATGTGGAATATGAATTAGATGATCATAGAACTATTTACCAGAAGTAAGCTGAACCACTTAAAAAACCAACTTAAAGTGACTTTAGGACATAAAGAAGCCTTATCTTACTGAAAATGCAGATCCTAGACATCAGTCTTGAACTGGACAAACTTCTGGCAAAGAAGGGAAGTGCCAACATCAAGAGTTTTTCTTATTTTGACACGATTTTCTTAAAACTTGAAGGCTCCAGAGAAAGCACATAGAACAGATTTCCTATTAGCTTTTTTTTTCTTTTTACTTTTTTTTTCTTTTTACTTTTTTTTTCTCTTTCTTAGGTGAAGTTTGAATATTAGTCATTTTACCTTCAGCAGTTATTCACTGGTGATAGATTCTGTGCCAGGTTCTCCACCAAATACAAAGTATACTGGAATGGAGATGGACAGAGCCTGGGGCTACTTAGAATCCTGCTGTTCTTGTTTTTGGTGAGCCCACAAATGTGCCGTGAGAGTTTGCCACAGTTTAGCAACGTACTTTATGAATTAGCAGATGAGGAGTTAGCTACATCTAAAGGTAGAGGAAGAAGGAACAGTATCTGTTGAATGCCATGAGGTATCAGAGACTTAGGTGATCTGCCCAGAAGGTAGCTCACCCAGTGAGCTCCTACTTGAGCACTTGAGTTTGAATGCCCATGCCTAGAAGAAGCTTCATGAGCAGTGCAGCCATGCTGTGATGTCTCTCCTCCTCTTTTTTTTTTTTTTTTTTTTTCCCCTCCAGGGTTATTGCTGGGCTCGGTGCCTGCACCATGAATCCACCGCTTCTGGAGGCCATTTTTCCCCCTTTTTGTTGCCCTAGTTGTTGTAGCCTCGTTGCTGTTATCATTGCCATTGTTGACGTTGCTTTGTTGTTGGATAGGACAGAGAGAAATGGAGAGAGGAGGGGAAGACAGAGAGAAAGGGGGAGAGAAAGATAGACACCTGCAGACCTGCTTCACCGCCTGTGAAGCGACTCCCCTGCAGGTGGGGACCCGGGGGCTCGAACCGGGATCCTCACGCCGGTCCCTGCGCTTTGCGCCACGTGCGCTTAACCCACTGCGCCACCGCTTGACCCCCTCTCCTCCTCTTTCTTCCCCTTTCTGTTTTTTGCTCTCTATCTGGGGTGGGGGTGGGAGGGCCGGGGCAGGCCTCCAGGACTGGTGGAATTGTGCGGGTTGAAAGTCCCAGTGCAGCCTTAGTGACAATGAAAATTTTAAAAAGCAAGCTAATTATCATGACTAGGCAAGAATAATAGGAGGTGTGGCTGGAGCGGATCACGGAGCATCTTGTAGACAATAATATAATGATGGTCTGGACCACAAAATGGTAGGGGATGACTGAAGGAGATTTAGCAGATATGATCAGATCTTGTTCTCACACTCACAATAGCTGCCGTGTAGAGAATAGAATATGTGAGTGGAAAGGTACTAGCACTATTTGGAGAATGTTGCTTTTATCCACAGGAGTGGTGGCCCTGACTGGTAGACAGGTTGAAGAGCTATTTTAGAGGTCACATGGACTGAACTTGTGGACTAACTAGTTGTAAGAAGCCAAGGAGAGAAGCAATCAAGCTTGATTTATAAGAGTAAGACAGCCAATTAGACCTGAGATGTTATCTGAGTGAGAAAAATTAGGAGGGACTTTTTATAAGTCTCTTCTCATAATCTTCAGATGACCGATGGGTCAGGAGGTCTGTCTACCTTGCTGCCTCCTCTTCTCCCTCTATCTTGCTCTTGAATTATTCAAAGTCTGTGCAATTTAGACACACGGTGCAAGGAAAAGGAAGCTTTCAAGTCTACACAGGCACACCTCAGAGATACTGCAGGCTCAGTTCCAGACCATCCCAATAAAGGGAATGTTACACAAAAGCAAATATTACCTTAAGGTGATTCACATCCCATATTTTTATTTTCCAATGTAGATACAAGTTATGTTGATATGATAGTCTACTAAGCATGCAATAACATTAGTAAATGTAACACAGAGACCCACCATGAGCATATGCTATTAGAAAAAAAAAAATGGTACTTTGAAATTTGCTAGATCCAGGGTTGTTCCAGACCTTAGTAAAGACACACGATTAGTAAAGACACACGATATGCAGAGTTCAGCGAAGCCGAGTGCAGTAAGAGTGGGGTGTGCCCGTATGTCTCATTAGGGAGGGTTACCTTTGATCACTTGGTTACGGCTTGCTGTCCCTCTGGGCTTCTCTTACTTGAAAGTTATCTTAATAGTGATATCTGTATAATATCCCTACAGTGAACAGGTTCTGTAACTACTCATTAATTTTTAAGTATTACTATGCTGTGCATTCACTGCTGATTTGTAAAGCCGTGTTTCCCTCCCTCTCTTGGCAGTGTTTTAGAGCACTCTGCTGCAAAGGACCACCGCCTGCACGGCCGGAATATGACCTGGTTTGCATAGGGCTCACGGGCTCTGGCAAGACCAGCCTGTTGTCAAAGCTTTGCAGTGAGAGCCCTGACAACATTGTTTCAACCACAGGTGAGCACCGGGCCGGGGCCCAGCCCTTTCTCTCTCTCATTACTGAGACCTTCTCTTTCGGGGGGGGGGGGGGGGGGGGGGGACTTTATAATTCCATCCTGTTACTTGTAACTAATGCTTTTGGATATCTTCTCTGCTTTTCAAAATCAGTTGGGAGCTTTGTTTATGATAGGAAATTGCTACACTCATTTCCATGGTAAATCAAGTTCAGGAAAAATACTAATATGCATGAATGATTCTTGAATTCTGGAACTCTAGCCTTGGAACAAAAAAAGATTCATCTGAGGTCTGCTGAGTATTTGCCTCCCTTGAAGTCTGGCTTCAGCCTACTTGTGTTGGTCACATACCCTGCCTGGTTCAACAGTTGGCATCGTCTTCCCTGTGGTTCTCACCCACAGAAGAATTGGTAAAGTGGTTATTGATCAGCTTTACACTGTTGTTTCCTCAAGGGGTCAAGAAAAGTTGGTTTCCAGGGGAGGGAAGTGACCCCCTGGTTGAGCACATATGGTTGAGCGAGGACCAGGTTTCAAGCTCACTCCTTCGTACCTCCACCCCAACTGTTGAGGGAAGCTTCACGAGCAATGAAGCACAGCTGCAGGTGTCTCTTTCTCTGTCCTCCTCTGTCTGCCCTCCCCTCAATTTCTCTGTATCCTATCTAATTAATTAGCTAATTAATTAAAAAGGAAAGAATGGCCATTGGAAGCAATGAATTTGCCATGCAGGCAGTAGGTCCCAGCACTAACCCTGGTGGCAGTTGAAGGAAGGAGGAAGGAAAGAAGTGAGTAGGAAAACCAGATTCCAAAGTGATTCGGAGTCAGGAGATTTTGTTTCCTAGCGCGTCACCTGGCAACATCTCAAGACATGTTATTTCTATAACTGCACAGGTGGCACTGATGTCTGTTGACGTCAGTTGTAGAGGTAGGACTGGTGCTGAAGAGCTCTGTAACATGCAGAAAAAGTCCCCATCACAGAGAATTATCTGGTCTAAAATGCCCATAGACCCACAAGAATTTTTGTCAGTTACAGACGCTTCCTCATTTTTTCCCAATCATGAAGAAGATAGAATACCAATGGGGGGGGGGGGGGGCACAGCGTGTTAAGTGCAGGTGGCACAAAACACAAGGATACCTGTTTGAGTCTCCGGCTCCCCACCTGCAGGGGAGTCACTTCACAGGGGGGGGGGGCAGGGTGAAGCAGGTCTGCAGGTGTCTGTCTTTCTCTCCCCCTCTCTGTCTTCCCATCCTCTCTCCATTTTTCTCTGTCCTATACAACAACAACAAAGATAAAAAAAAAAAAAAAGGCAACAAAAGGGAAAAAATAGCCACCAGGAGCAGTGGATTCGTAGTGCCAGGCACTGAGCCCCAGCAATAACCCTGGAGTCAAAAAAAAAAAAAAGAAAGAATACCAATTAGGGGAAATAGAGGGAGAATAGTTGTAGGAGGTGAAGACAAAAACCACTGTGGGAACACAACTGATGAAGAAAGAATAGTGTGAGAGACTGTCTCCCCTGCAGGGGAGTCACTTCACAGATGATAAAGCAGGTCTGCAGGTCTCTATCTTTCTCTCCCCCTCTCTGTCTTACCGTCCTCTCTCCATTCCTCTCTGTCCTATCCAACAACAATGACATCAGTAATAACTACAAACAATAAAACAACAAGGGCAACAAAAGAGAATAAACATTAAAAAAAAAAAAAAGAATTTGGCATCCATCATAAACATAGTTCTTATCTACATTAACAGATAAAATTGAACTTGCTATTACCATGAAGAGTGCTGAAACTGTCTTTACACTCCTTTTTTTATTATTTTATTATTCATTTTCCCTTTTTTAAAAAAAATTTAATATTTATTCCCTTTTGTTGCCCTTGTTGTTTTATTGTTGTTGTTGATGTCGTCGTTGTTAGATAGGACAGAGAAAAATGGAGAGAGGAGGGGAAGACAGAGAGGGGGAGAGAAAGACAGACACCTGCAGACCTGCTTCACCACCTGTGAAGCGACTCCCCTGCAGGTGGGGAGCCAGGGGCTCGAACCAGGATCCTTACACCAGTCCTTGGCGCTGGTCCTTGTGCTTCGCACCATGTGTGTTTAACCCACTGCGCTACCACCTGACCCCCCACTTTTTTTTTTTTTTGCAGTTGACAGAGGCTCATATCCAGTCCCCTGTAGAGATAGGCATCTTAGTGACTAAGTTAGCAGTTAGCTAAAAAGCTATCCTAAAAGGGGGCTGGGGAACTGTAAGATTAACAGATAAAATTTTTAATGTGTTTACTAAAACTGTTAGGTCTAAAGTGAAGCCTAGTTATAGTTTATCTATAGTGTATCAGTCACTATTTTAGCCCTATCTCTAGCAAAAGAAATCTAATTCAAGAGTTACATTATAATCTTTAGAGTTATTATGGGGCTATTGCCCAAGTTATATTTGGGTAAGATTGAATAGTCAGACTTGTCCCATTTTGTGAGGATTGTTCCCAGAGGTGACTTAGATGGGATTCCTAGAGGCAATGATTCTGAAGTGTCCATCTGTGAGGGAACAAAACAAAACAAAACACAAAGAAAACATTTCTGCTAGGTATTGATTTGCCTCAGGTCTGTACCCAAGTTCAACTCATGCAGTGTCCGAGGCATCCCACGGGAGCGTGCAGAGCAGACTAGAACTGTGGTGGGCATCCTCACAGCTAAGTTCCCTGTATACATGCCTCTAATGTCTGGAAGCTGGAAATCCAGTCATTTCTTTCTTTGCACATAACCTCTACACTCCCAGCTGAATGACTAGGACAACCTCAAGTTACTTGACCAAAAAACAACAAAAACAAGCATTAAACAAAAGAAAACAAAGTAGAAAAAAATACATAACAACATTACAAAAAGAACAAAACTACAATAAACTTGCTTATTAACTGAATCTCAATTTTAAAGCTGGGTTACTATCTACAGTTTCCATCTAAAAAATTAATGTACTAGGACATTACCAAAATGGTTAGCTAGTCTTAGCCTAAAGCAAAAAGAAAAGAAAAGTTTTGGCCAAAGGGGAAAAAATTTTTTTTTATATTTATTGCCCTTTTGTTGCCCTCGTTGCTTTTCATTGCTGTAGTTGTTATTGTTGTTGATGATGATGATGTTGTTGTTGGATAGGACAGAGAGAAATGGAGAGAGGAGGGGAAGACAGAGAGGGGGAGAGAAAGACACCGGCAGACCTGCTTCACCGCCTGTGAAGTGACTCCCCTGCAGGTGGGGAGTTGGGGGGCTGGAACCGGGATCCTTATGCCGGTCCTTGCATTTTGCGCCACATGCACTTAACCCACTGCGCTACCGCCTGACCCCCCCCCCCCCAGTTTTTGTTTTTTAGACATTTTTCATGGACTCAAGAGTCCCAGGGGATATAAGCTTTTTAAAGATGGTGGATAAGCATGGTGGTCAGTCACGTGTTTCAGGGTCTTGGTGCCAAAACATAAGGAAATGTTTATGGCCACCCTCCCATGGCTTTAAATGAGAAAAAAAATGATGGCTGCCCACCGACACATGGCCACCACACGTGTTATTAAGCCCTTATGGCTGGTAAGCCCACAAATATACAAAATAAAAATGGAAGAACTTATCTGACCATGGCATCTTATCAGCTTACAGGTGAGACTCAGAAATCTTGGACAGGAAGGCGAAGAACAAAATAAAAAAAATAAAATGGAGGGTGTGAGCGTCTGTGGGGAGGGTTGTGCCTGCTCTCTGGGGTGCCTGAAGGCGTGCTGTGCAGTCTCTCCTTCATTAAAATAGTCCAGACATGTTCTAGTCCCAGCTAAAAAAGAAAAGAGAAAAAAAGGGGGCGGGGGAGGGATGCAAGTGCAAGCTACTTCAGAACTGAGATGTCAACCAGGGCTTAGACCTTTATGGAAGCCAAATCTGTGGTGGCCATGGCCCCTCCCACCTCCAACACACATTGCTAGGAGCTGCTTCGGAGCACCGCAGAAGAAAGCTGTATCCGAGAGAAAGAAAGAAAGAAAAAAAAAGAATTCAGCACTTTAGAAGGCAACATTCACAGTGTGTGGCATCCAATCAAAGATTTCCAAGTATGCAAAGAGGCAGGTCTACAAGATTCATAATGAAAATGGTAACCAGTTAATCCAACTCAGTCTGATATATAGATACTAGAACTAGCAAAGAAGGATGGATGTCAACGGTGTTATTTTTAAGAGTTTCATCTATTCATAAAGTGAATTCAAACACAGAAGTGGTTGTTGTTGTTGTTGTTTTGGAGAGGTTATTATTAAATTTCTGGTGGGTGAGTACTATGATATCTGAGATGAAATTTGAATGCCTACGATTACTGACAAATTAGATATTGCAGAAGAAAATATTAATAGTCTTGAAGGCATTAGCAATAGAGGATGTCTAAAACAGAGAGACAAAGAAGAAAACACAAAGCAGCAGTGACCTGTGGGGTGACTTCAACTCATCTAACATATGAGTATTTGGAGTTTCAGAAAGTGGCAAGTGGAGAAAAAGAACTGAAATAAATATTTGAAGAAATAGTTGCTGAAGCTCATTGAATCCAAAGCATAATACACATGAACTAAACTCCACCAAGGCATAGGGTACTGACATTGTTCAAAGCCAGTGAAAGAGTGTGATAGTTAACTTTATGTGCTAATTCGACCTAGCCATGGTACTCAGATGATGTGGTCAAACATTCTGAAGGTTCCTGTGAGAAAGTTTTTAGATGAGATTTATACTTTAGTGTCCCTTGAGTAAAGCCAATTCCGCTCTGTAATGTAATTGAGCCTCATCTGCTTAATTAAAGACCTAGATAAAGAAAAAACAATAACAGCAGACATCACTGCCACATCCCAATGGGCTAGGAAGGAAATCTGTATCCAGTGATCTTTAGACTTGAACTGTCGCAATGGGTCTCAAGTCTGCCAGCCCTTACATTTTGCTATTGTCATAGTCTGCGATTAAATGTCTGAAAATAAGTATCTTTATATAAAAACACACACTGGTCTGTTTTCTAGAGAATATCAATAATATAAAGGGGGAAATTTTGAAAAAATGTATGAAAGATGTTACAAAGGAAGAGATATGAATGTGACATCCGATTTCTCACTGGAAGCCATGCAAATCAGAAGATAGTGGAGCAGAATCTTTCAAGTATGAAATGGACAAAGTTATCAATATATTTCCAGCAAAAACATACTTTCAAAAAGAGAGTCAAAATAAAATCTTTTTGAGACATAAAAACCAGGATAATTTATTGTCAAAAGACTAGCTTTATAAAAATTGTTAAATCTTGTAGACAGAAAAAAAATTATTCCAGATAGATTTCTGAATATATAAAAGGAAAGGCATGTACCAGAAATGGTGACACCACGTGTAATTAAATATCTTTGAATGGTAATTTTTAAGTAGAAATGATAACATCATGTTGTGGTAGTTATCCTTAAAATGCAAGTATAAGATTATGCCATGTGTCTTATGACATGTAAAGCTAAAAGGCATGAAAGCAATAGCGTATAACTCAGGGGGAAAGGGAAGTACGTTATTTTAAGACTTAGCTGTGAAGTGACACAACACTGGAAGATAAAATGTGCTAACTGTATATTCTGAAACAACCACTAAAATGATAAGACAGAGTGTAGGCAATAAGGCAATGGGTCAGCTAAGATGGAATTATCAAAAATGATCAAGGATGGCAGGAGAAAAAGGAACAAGCTTGACAGGAACATCATTTTACTATTTATTCTTTAATAAATAGTAAAATTTACAATTAAAAGTAAATAGTAAAATGATCCACTCAAACTACCCATCAATCAGCAAAGTAAACATAAATGCGGGGGCCAGCCAGTAGCACACCAGCTTAAATGTATATAGTATGAAGCTCTAGGATCCCTGTTCAAGCCCCCGGCTCCCCACCTGCAGGTGAAGCAGGTCTGCAGGTGTCTATCTTTCTCTCCCCCTGTCTTCCCCTTTCTTCTCAATTTCTCTCTGTGCTAGAACAAAAAAGTTGGGGGCGGGGGAAGCCTCCAGGAGCAGTGGTTTTGTAGTGCTGGCACTGAGCCCCAGTGATGACCCCAGAGGCAAAAACAAAATTCAGACGCTTGAATTCAGAAACTTACTGATGCAAATAGATAGAAAATAAACTCCCCCCCCCCCAAATTTGACCTTCACAAATAAACCTTAAATATGTAGTGACATACAGATTAGAAACAAGAAGATAGGAAACTATAGGTTATTGGGAACATGTGATTCCTTCTGCCTGTTAAAGCCAATCAGCAAAGAGGAAGGCGGGCCACAGGGGGCGTGATTAGGAGACACTATTTTAGCCTTAGCGTACATCCAAGTAATACATGATGAAGACTGGCGAAAGCTGCTTAAGAGATGAATTTTGCCGGGGTCGGGCAGTAGCGCCCCAGGTTAAGTGCCCCAGGTTAAGCTCACCTTGCCCAAAGTGCAAGGACAGTTGCTAGGATCCCTTTCCAGCCCCCAGCTCCCCATCTGCAGGGGAGTCGCTTCACAGGCGGTGCAGCAGGTCTGCAGTTGTCTGTCTTTCTCTCCCCCTCTGTCTTCCCCTCCTCTCTCCATTTCTCTCTGTCCTATCCAACAACAATAACAATATTGTTGGAAACAACAATAATAATAATGACCACAATAACAAAGGGGGAAAAAAATAGCCTCCAGAAGCAGTGGATTCATGGTGCAGGCACTTCTTTTTCTAGCGTTTGCCATGGTGCAGGCACTGAGCCCCAGCAATAACCCTGGAGGCAAAAGAAAGAGAGAAAGAGAAAGAGAGAGAGAGATGAATTGCAAAGTAGAGCACTCATGGCAGTCTGCACTTTTGGAAACCCATGCATTTGGGAAACTGGTTGCTGGAGAGTGGAAGAGGGAAGCTTTGTGACAACAGCTGACTTGGGTCAGGAGGCTGCTATTAGGCCTTTTTCTCTTTCACCTATTTCATTGTAACATAGTTTTATCGACTGGTCGTAAGGCCAGGAACCCCACAGAACTGCTCCATTTTTACTGTATTCAAACTGCTGGTGTTTTTTTTTGTTTTGTTTGTTTGTTTTTCTTTTTTAATATTTATTTATTTCCCCTTTTGTTGCCATTGTTGTTTTTCATTGTTGTTGTGGTTAATATTGTTTTTATTGATGTTGTCGTTGTTAGGACAGAGAGAAATGGAGAGAGAAGGGGAAGACAGAGAGGGGGAGAGAAAGACAGACACCTGCAGACCTGCTTCACCGCCTGTGAAGCGACTCCCTTGCAGGTGGGGAGCTGGGGGCTCAAACCAGGATCTTTATGTCTGTCCTTGCGCTTTGCACCACCTGTGCTGTTTTTGTTTTTAATTAGTATATTGTGTTGAAATTAGACAAAGGAAAAAATTTATAGTCTTGTGTAAGTCTGTACAAAATACATTTTTTCTATTTCAGTTCCCCCTTTTATTGAGGCAGTGATGTTTGCAAGACTGTTTTGTTTCTGGGTCAGAGTTCCACATTTATCCAAAATCTGTGTTAGTATATCTTGCCTGTCACCCAAGTATAATCTTTTCCCCACTGTATTCTGTTCTGCCCTTTGCTCCCTTTTTGCACTCATTCTTTATAGTCAGTATCAGGCAAAGGCAATTTTAGAGCAAAGAATAATGCTGGGGAAAAAGAAGTTTACTTCCTAATGATGATCATCTATTCAAGAGTATGTAGCAATACCGAACATTTATGTATCTAATAACAGGTTTAAAACACATAAAGTAAGACCTGACCAAACTAAAAATAGCAATATCATAGAGAGTAATTTCAATATCTTCACTTTTTCATAGACCACATAGGAAGAAAATCAACCAAAATCAAAACTGGCAAGATAGTGAGGCTTGGCACTGACACACTGCTTAAAAACACATAGTACTAAGCACAAAGACCCACTAAGGACCCCGCGTCTAGCCCCTGCTCTCCACCTGCAGGTACCCTTCTTCTCTGCACAAGAGAAGCAGATTCCACAGGTGTCTCTTTCCCTCTCCACCCTCCTCTCTCTCTCTCTCTCTCTCTGCCTCCAGGGTTATTGCTGGGACTCAGTGCCTACACTACGAATCCACTGCTCCTGGAAGCCATTTTTTCCCTTTTGTTGTTCTTGTTGTTTATTGTTGTTGTTATTATTATTGCTGTTGCTGGATAGGACAGAGAAATCAAGAGAGGATGGGAAGACAGAGAGGGGGAGAGAAAGATGGACACCCGCAGATCTGCTTCACTGCTTGCGATGTGAACCCCCTTCAGATGTGAAGCCGGGGGCTCAAACCAGGATCGTTATGCCGGTCCTTGGGCTTTGCACCATGTGCTTTTAACCCACTGTGCTACAGTCTGCCCCCTACCCCTTCTTCTCTCAGATTCTCTCTGTCCTATCCAATAAAATGGAGAAAATGGCTAACCAGGAGCAGTACATTTGTAGTATGGGTACCGTGTCCCCGCGATAACCCTGGAGGCAGAAAACAAAACAAAACTGGTAAGATAGCTCAAGAGGGAGGGTGCCTGCTTGTCTGCTTGACTGTGCCTGTTAATCCAAGTTTGAACTTGACCCCTACCACACTGGCAGATACTGCAGTGCTCTGGTGTCTTCCTCTGTCTCTGTCTCTGTCTGAAAAATGTCAGCCTGGACTAGTGAAGCTCAGTGACTATAAAATAGATACAGATCACACTCCCAGATCTCACACTGTATGACAGGGCCGCTGTCATCCAAACTGCTTGGTACTGGAACACGAATAGACACACTGACCAGTGGAATAGAATTGAGAGCCCAGAAGTAAGCCCCCACACCTATGGACATTCGATCTTTGACAAAGGTGCCCAGGCTATTAAAATGGGGAAAGCAGAGTCTCTTCAACAAATGGTGTTGGAAAAAATGGGTTGAAACATGCAGAAGAATGAAACTGAACCATTATATTTCACCAAACACAAAAGTAAATTTCAAGTGGATCAAGGACTTGGATGTTAGACCAGAAACTATCAGATACCTAGAGGCAAATATTGGCAGAACTCTTTCCTGCATAAATTTTAAAGACATCTTTAATGAAGTGAATCCAATTACAAAGAAGACTAAGGCAAGCATAAACCTGTGGGACTACATTAAATTAAAAAGCTTTTTCACAGCAAAAGAAACAACTACCCAAACCAAGAGACCCCTCACAGAATGGGAGATCTTTACATGTCATACATCAGACAAGAGTTTAATAACCAACATATATAAAGAGCTTGCCAGACTCAACAGCAAGACAACAAATAACCCCATCCAAAAATTGGGGGAGGACTTGGACAGAATATTCACCATAGAAGAGATCCAGAAGGCTGAAAAACACATGAAAAAGTGCTCCAAGTCTTTGATTGTCAGAGAAATGCAAATAAAGACAACAATGAGATACCACTTCAGTCTTGTGAGAATGTCATACATCAGAAAAGGTAGCAGCAGAAAATGCTGGAGAGCGTGTGGGGTCAAAGGAACCCTCCTGCACTGCTGGTGGGAATGTAAATTGGTCTGACCCCTGTAGATAACAGTCTGGAGAACTCTCAGAAGGCTAGAAATGCACCTACCCTATGATCCTGCAATTCCTCTTCTGGGGATATATCCTAAGGAACCCAACACACCCATCCAAAAAGATCTGTGCACACACATGTTCTTAGCAGCACAATTTGTAATAGCCAAAACCTGGAAGCAACCCAGGTGTCCAACAACAGATGAGTGGCTGCACAAGTTGTGGTATATATACACAATGGAATACTACTCAACTATAAAAAATGGTGACTTCACCGTTTTCAGCAGATCTTGGATGGACCTTGAAAAATTGATGTTAAGTGAAATAAGTCAGAAAGAGAAGGATGAATATGGGATGATCTCACTCTCAGGCAGAAGTTGAAAAACAAGATCAGAAGAGAAACCACAGGTAGAACCTGAACTATATTTGGTGTATTGCACCAAAGTAAAAGACTCTGGGGTGGGGTGGGGGGGTTCAGAGTACAGGTCCAAAAAGGATGACAGAGGACCTAGTGGGGGTTGCATTGTTATGTGGAAAACTGAGAAATGTTATGAATGTACAAACTATTGTATTTACTGTCAAATGTAAAACATAAAAACAAAAAAAAAATGGATGCAGGAAAAAAAAAAAAGCCAAAATATACCATTGGTTAACTTGAACCCATTAGCATTTATAGACTGCAACAACAGAGGATGTTCTCAAGTCATACAGAACATTCATCATGTTAGACTATTTTCAAGGACATAAAGCAAGTCCCATTACATTTTAAAAGACTTGAGTCACACTAAATGTGTTCTTTGACCACAGCAGAATTAAATTAGAAACCAATAGCAAGAGGATCTCTGGAAAAATCTCTGAATACTTGGAAACGAAATTACATTTAAATAGCCCATGAATCAAGAAAGAAGTCAAAGAAAAACTTTAAAACATTTTACTTTGACTAGTACTATCATACATCAAAATTAGTGAGAGGTCTCTAAGAGGAGGGCGAGCACTGAACGCCTGTATTAGAGACAAAAAGAAAAAAAATACAAACCAATAACCTCTTCTGACACATTACAGAATGAAACAATGAAAAGAGAAAACTTACTAGCCCAAAGTAAAAGGAAGCAGCTGTAGACATCAAAGAGGGAACCAATTAAATAGAAAAACGGGAGAATCAGTGAAAAACAAAAGTTGGTGTGTTTTCTTTTTTCTTTTTTGAGATCAACAAAATAATGAAAGAATAGCCAAACACACACACATAAATAAATAGGTAAATAAAAGGGAAAAAAAAGAAATAAAAAGTGATGCCAGCAATTAGAAATAATGGGTAATATAGACTCTATAAATATTTTTTTAAAAAGGATAACGAGGTTGTGAACAACTCTATGCCACTAAATTTGACAAGTAAATGGATATACGCCTTGGAAGTCAAATTATCAAAGTTCACACAAGAAGAAGTAGAAAACCCAGGTAGCCTTATTAAATAAACTGAAATTATAACATGAGAAAGAGAACTAAAAGACTTGTTGGCTTCACTGATTGTCAGACATCTTTAGGAAAAAAATAATGCCAGTTCTACATAATATCTTCCAGAAAATTGAGGAACTGGGAAAATTCAACTTGTTCTATAAGACCAGTATTAAATTCCTATCACACAGGACAAGACATTGTGAGACGGCTATATACCAGTATCTGTAATGAAACATAAATGCAAACAATAAAAATGAAAATAAGCCAAATGAGGGCATGGAGCGATAATTCACCTGGTAAGGTGCCTGCCTTGCTATGCTTGGGGCCTAGGTCCCAGCCCTGGCAAACTTACAGAGAAGACATTGTTTGTTGGCACTGTGGTATCTCCCATACTATGGTTTCTGTCTGTCATTCTGTCTCTATCTGAATGAAAAAGTCAGCCTGGAACAGTGAAACTGTGCATGTTTAAAGCTTGGAGACACCAAAAAAGACACACACACACAGACACACAGACACACACACACACACACACACAGACACACAGACACACACACACACACAGACACACACACACACACAGACACACACACACACACACACACAGACACACAGACACACACACACACACACACACACAGACACACACACACACACAGACACACACACACACACACACACACACCCGCCAAAAGTGTATTACTAGGATAGATGCTTCATGGTGAACCAGCATTATCCCAGGAACAAAGGGTTGGTTTCATTTTTTTAATGTCAGTTCAGTTAGTTGAGCAAAGAAAATCATGTATGTACCTCAAGAAATGTAAACAAATGAAGATCATCAGTTCATGAGGAAAACTTTCAGCAAGATAGAAACAGAAAGGAATTTCCTCAATCATTAGAAGAAATCTATGAAAACCCTGTAGCTTTTGTCATAATTAATAGTGAATAGCAAAATGCTTTCCCCATTCAAATCTAGAATGGGATATGGATGTCTGTTTTTGTCATTTTCATTTAGTGTGTTAGTAGAGATTCTAGTCGATAAATCAGTCCAATAAAAGTAAATAAAAAACTTTCAAGATGGAAAGGAACAAGTCAAATTACATTTGGCAGCAATGGCTCTTCTGTGTAGAATATTCGATAACACTCTGCAAGTCTATACCAACAAATTAGAGATGACTGATGTGAATTAGAGCTGTTAGGTTGGAGATATGAAAAGTAAGAAATGAAGGATTGCTTTGGTCATTAATTTGGAGGATATAAAGAAAAGGAAGCTCTGTTTGCTAGTGTAAGGAGAAAGGAAAAGTCTTTAGGAAAATGTTGGAGCCTGGAGAAGACTTACCTTAGCAAAGCTCAGATTCTATCACTGACTCACTGAAAACTAAGGCAGAATTGAGTATGAGAGACATGAAGTAAGATATAAGAGAGAATGGTTGATTCTTTGTGGTTGAGTTTCTGCATCCACTATTATTTCTGAAAGCGATCGACAGGACATAGGAAAAAAACTAGTGATGACCTAGGAGGGATAGGCAGCAGATTTTAGTTATCAACAGACCCATAAAAATTAGCTATCTCTGTAGCAGTACCAATAGGTAGTAATCATCACCGCTTGTTCAAAATTTACGTCTGCTCCTTTTTGTTAATTGTAGCAAGTATATATGTGTAGCTAAAGAACAGAGGTGGAAAAAAAAGTGAGAAAGAAAGAAATATAAAGTACTGAAATCAATGACAAAATCTCAATGGCCAGAAAAAGTATCTAGGAGAATAAATGAATGTATCAGAAAGATGCATGTGTATGTGGATATACAGTGTCGAAGATGTGAGAATCATTGCAAGAAGGCTACAGAAAAAAATTTCAAATGAAGAAAGAGATCAAGAGACTTCTCTGTGTAAGTAATAGTGATACAGGAAAAGTACGACTCATAAGACAAATGCAAAAGAGAAAAGTTACGGTGCTGAGAAATATCTGTATCAGATTTTACAGATGAATTTATGCCGTCCCACTTAGAGAATCCTGTCACATTTACAAATAACATCTCCATCTAATCCATAAGTCACGTCCACAAAGAGATTATTCAACCAAAATGTAAATGATAAATAAATACATGAAAAAGACTGAACTTCACCATAACTTCAGCTTTATTATAAAATAAAGGAAATAATCTTCTACTTAAATTTACCAAGATGTGTGTTATGATAACGACCCTATGATTTTAAGGATCTGGTAGTATTTGTGCGTACATGCATAACTGATGGCGTTGTGACTTGGGTTCCTTTGGTAAGCAGTTATCAAAGATGACCACATTTGTACACGAATATTCACATCCCTTGATCTTTTAATTGTGCCGCTGAAAATTTATTTTCCCACTTTATCCAGAGAAGATCAAAGAAAGCACAAGACTAACTACAGGGCTTTTTTTGTTTTTTGGTTTTTTTTTTGCCTCCAGGATTATTGCTGGGGCTCAGTGCCTGCACCATGAATCCACTGCTCCAGAGGCCATTTTTTTTTTCCCCTTTTGTTGCCCTTGTTGTGGTTATTATTGTTGTTGTTGATGTCATTTGTTGTTGGATAGGACAGAGAGAAATGGAGAGAGGAGGGGAAGACAGAGTGGGGGAGAGAAAGAGAGACACCTGCAGACCTGCTTCACCGCCTGTGAAGTGACTTCCGTGCAGGTGGGGAGGTGGGGGCTCGAACTGGGTTCCTTAAGCTGGTCCTTGCACTTTGCACCATGTTTGCTTAATCCGCTGAGCTACAGGTTTTTCTTTTTTTGTCTTTCTTTCTTTTCTTTTATTGGAGGAGTAATAGTTTATAATATAGTCTTTTTGTCTTTTCTTTTCTTGGAGGGTAATAGTTTATAGTACAGTCTTTAACACATAAGCACAACCTTTCATTTCCATTGATCGGTGTCTAGGAGACACAGCAGGATCCCATTGTCTCTTCAGTTGTCCCTTTTCCTCCTTCCCAGACGCCTTTGCTTTGGTGCAATACACTACCCAATCCAAGTTTCACCTTATTTTTTTCTGTGACTGTTTTTTGTTCTTAAGTTACACCTGTAAGTAAAATCCTTTGGTATTGGTCTTTCTCTTTCTGGCTTCATTCATTCAACATGATGCCTTTACAGTTTTTTCATTATTACTGATTTAATAATGATCAACAAGACTGTAAGATAAGAGGGGTACAATTGCACACAATTCCCACCACTAGAGTTCTGCATCCCATTCCCAACTCCCCTCCCCCCTATTGGAAGATTCCCTGTTCTTTATCCCTCTGGGAGTATGGATCACAATTCTTTATGGAGTGCAGAAGGTGAAAGGTGTGGCTTCTGTAATTGCTTCTCTGCTGGACATGGGCATTGACAGGTGGATCCATACCTCCAGCCTGTTTCTATCCTTCCCTAGTGGGGCAGGAGTCTGGAAAAGTGGGGTCCCAGGGTCCAGTAGTGAGGTTGTCTGCTCAGTGAAGTCAGGTTGGCATCATGGTAGCACCTGCAACTTGGTGGCTGAAAAAACACTAAGATACAAAGCAGAACAAATTGTTTAATAACCAGGAATCTAGTGGTCCTTGTGCTTTGTGCCAGGTGCGCTTAACCCACTGCGCTACTGCCCAGCTCCTGTTTTTTTTTTTTTTTTTTAATTAAATTGTGGTACCTTAAGTGAAATGGTTACAGTTTTGGCAGTGGGGACACTATCATCTTTCAGGGAAAATTAAATTTTTATTTTTAAAATCAAGTCATGCTAAATTAGGTTTCAGAAGTAGAAAATGGAGAATGTGTAAAAACAACAATATGAATACATTGTATGGCTAAAATGTGTGAGATTTTTATTCTTTTCAACTATTTCTCTACTTTATAATGTTTTGATGCTATGAAGCCAGTTAAGAATGAAATATTTAAAAAAAAATAAAAAAATAAAATAAAAATAAAAGAATGAAATATTTGCGGGAGTCGCGCAGTAGCGCAGCGGTTTAAGCGCACGTGGGCTAAGCGCCCCCAGCTCCCCACCTGCAGGGGAGTTGCTTCACAGGCAATGAAGCAGGTCTGCAGGTGTCTGTCTTTCTCTTCCCGTCTCTGTCTTCCCCTCCTCTCTCCATTTCTCTCTGTCCTATCCAACAATGAGTACAACAATAAAAAGAAATAACAAGGGCAACAAAAAGGAATAAATAAATAAGCATATTTTTTTGAAGAATGAGATATTTGTTTTTAGAGTTGGGAACAGCTGAGAAGAAACTAAACCTTGAGAAGTGCTTTCTTACAGTGGATGCATATCACAGAATGGGTATGTTCATCCCATTTCAGCTAAGCAAAAATGTCTGCTTTTTTTTTTTTTCAGAAAGAGAGGGAGTCTAAACTGCATTGGCTTATTCAACAATCTTTTACTTTCACATAACTTTAAAAGAAACTCAGATTGTCAGAACTCAGAAGACTAAGAAATCTACCACAGAGTAGATTTAACAGATAGAGAAAGAAGTATTAGGGAGCTTGTCCCTTGGTCTGGGAGTAAAAGTGAACTGTCACAAGTGAATTCTTTACTGTAGATGCAGAATGAGTGGCATGGTGGCACACCAGGTAGAGCACACACATTGCCATGTGCAAGGGCCCGTTTTCCAGTACCTGCTTCTGTTGGGGGGGGGCACACTTCACTATCGGTGAAGCAGGTCTGCAGGTGTCTCTCTTTCTCCCACTATACTTTTCCCTCTCAATTTCTGTTTGTTCTAGCTAATAAAAATAAAAAGGGGGAAAATGGCCACTGAGAGCAGTGGATTCATAGTGCCAGCACAGAGCCCCAGAGATAACAGTGGAACCAAAAAAAAAAAAAGGCTGTTAACCTATAAATTACACAGATAGTCACTTAGTTCTTTTTAAGCCAGAAGAATCGAGACTAAAATCATAGAATGATATGTTAATGTAGTACGGAGAACAACCTAGAAAAAGAAATGGAACACTTGGAATGAAAAAGGCCTAAATTATCTTCTAGGAGATGTATTATTAGTGTACTTGCAAACTGTCACTTGCAAATTCTATTTGGTTCAAATAGAAAATTATCATGATTAAGTGGGGAGAAGTATAGAAAGAAAAAGTTCAGGGGGCTGGGTGTTGCTGTATCTGGTTAGATGCAGTTACAGTGCAGAAGGACCTGGGTTCAAGGCCCTGGCTCCATCTGCAGGAAGAAGCTTCACAAGAGTTGAAGCAGGGCTGCAGGTGTCTTTCTGTCTCTTTATCTCCCCCAACCCTCTCAATTTCTTGCTGTCTCTATCCAATAAGTAAATAAATAAAGATAATGAAAACAATTAAAAGGAAAAGTTCATAAATTTTTTAGGCTTTAACTAACAGAGTAATAGTTGTGTGTGTGTTAAGTCAACTAAAGAAACAAGTCAGGGGGCTGGGTGGTGGGGAAAAAAAGAAAGGACAGAAGGAAAGAAAGAAGAAAAAAAAGAAAGAAAAAAATGGCCATCAGGATCAGTGGATTCATAGTACCAGAACAGAGCCCAGAGATAACCCTGGCAATAATTGATAGAAAGAAAGAAAGAAAGAAAGAAAGAAAGAAAGAAAGAAAGAAAGAAAGAAAGAAAGAAATCTTTGTTTCTGTTTTATAAATATTCATAGATTAAATTCCTGTTTGTGATGTTGAAATCATATTTTGAATAATTTCACTGAAAACTGCCATGGCATAAATCATGCCCTTGGTCCAGGTCAAGACCACCAAATCTGTGGAATGTCATTCCCTTCTAGAGTTCTTAACAGTGATACAGGGATAAAACAGTGAGACACCAAGTATCACTGTGCATGTCTAGGACTTCTGTATGTTTGGGCGTGGGCAGTGCATAGGTCCAAGGAAAATATGCTGTGTATTCCACACAGTGAATAAAAATAGATGAGCCTCCCTCCCAAACTAATTTTGTTTTAGTTCCATGAATACTATCCCTGCATAAAAGAAATTTAAATCCAGCTTTCTTCTGTCACAGGTTTTGTTGGATTTAAGGTCTAAAAACCAAAAGCTGATGGTTTATGCAAACAATTATTTCCCCAAAGAGTAACTAAGTCATATATTTATTAAAATTTGTGGGGTTAAATCTTAAGGGAGATTTCCATCTTACTAATGTAGCTTAGATAGGCCAGGAAAAAATGACTCTGGAACTTAGGGCTTCAGCCATCAAGCCGTTTGAACGGAGCCTGGGGAGACCTCCTGATACTTTCAGCCAAATACTCGAGGCCATTGATGACCAACTCAGTTGTAACTGTTTTCTTTTTCCTTCTTTTTTTTACTTAATATAAGTAATGGAATACTAATGTTAGAGGAAATGCTAAGGATCTCATAATGTTCACTTGTATTGCAAGCTAGGGGTCCAAAGCCAAGAGGAAGAAAAAGAAAAAGAGAGAGGAGGAAAAGGAACCCCGGTGAGCCTAAGAGCTGTGGCTAGGACTCCTAAAACAGTGCTCTAGTCAGCATCAGCAGCACACTGACTTGCTTGGAGAGAATCAGAGAAGACTTACTTTTGGAAGGAGCAACAGAGTCAATATATTGTCCTGAGTCCATTGGATACCTCCTCTCCCTCCTAAGTTCCTGACTTTATTAATGTATATGGAAGTCACTAAGCACATTCTCTCATTTTTATTACAGTAATAGACAGTTTTGTTTCATGATGCCTAGTTTATTTTTTAATGTGTGGAATTATTTAGAAGTAGAAAGGAAAATAAATTAGTGAGCTTATTAGAAACATGTGTCTGTCCCAGTCAACTCGACAATTCCATTGGCTCCAAACTGGATAAAATAATATGAATTTTATCAACTTGTTTTCTGTTTTGTTTTTTGTTTGTTTTGCCCCCAGAGTTTTTGCTGGAGCTCTGTGTCAGCACTGTGAATCCACTGCTCCTGTGGCCATTCAGTTTTTTGGATAGGACAGAGAGAAATTGAGAGGAGAGGGGAAGATAGAGAGGGAGAGAGAAAGACAGACACCTGCAGACCTGCTTCACCACCTGTGAAGGGACCACCTTGCAGGTGGGGAACCCGGGGCTTGAACCACAATGCTCATGCTTTGTACAATGTTCACTTAACCCAGTGTGCCACCTCCCGACACCCTCAACTTCTCTAGTACATGGATGAGATGCAGTAGTGCAGAGCTATGCTAGATTCTGTTAACGAGATCAGAGTTGAGATTTAGAATATAGCACTTAGTGCTTTGGGGTCTTCTAGGCTTTGGCTTCCTCTTGGGAGAGTGAAGTACTGACATTACCTTTGGGATTGTCTCGTTAGAAAATTGATATGGTATGTGATGTTTCCATTACAGACTGCATACACAGTAGTGGTATTTATGGATAGCATAGGTGTGTCATATGTTATGCCATCCAAGTTTGTGTAGGTGCACTCTACAGAATTTGCACAATGATAAAATCACATAACAACACACTTCTCAGAATGTATCCCTGTCATTAAGTCACCTGTGATTCTATAAACCCCGAGTATAGATACAAATCAATACATAGATGTTGAAATCCTACTGTGTGTTGATTACTGACATACAGGATTCACTATATACTATCCATTGTGTTCTAGTCCAAGAATGTTGGAGAAAGTGAAGTTAAAACACATTTTGTAGAATAAGGATGAATATGTTGATTGACTAAAGTCGAGCATCCATTTTCTTCAACTTTCAGACATGGAAATTCTGTTAATCTTATCTTTCAAATTGGACCAGTACTTAGAAATCTGATTTCTTGGGCCACGTGGTGGTGCACCTGGTTGAGTGCACATGTTACAATGCTCTAGGACCCAGGTTCGAACCCCCGGTTCCCACCTGCAAGGAAAGCTTTGCAAGTGGTGAAGCAGTGTTGTAGGTGTCTCTCTTTCTCTCTCCCTCTATAGCACCCCCTTCCCTCTCAATTTCTGGCTGTCTCTATCCAATAAATAAATAAAGATAATGCTAAAACTACAACTAATAAACACATCTGAAAGATGAAGAGCTTGCCAGAGGTGCATAGAACATCTGTGAAACAGCGTGCTCAAGAGCCCCAAGATGAATGAAACATGGCTGGTTTGGGGAACTGAAGAATGTAAGTGAGAAGAATTGTGCAAATTCATTCTGGACAAGGAGAGACGAACCAGATCAGTTCTGACCTTATTGAAATATCTCAGGCTATATCCTGAGTTAGGAAGAAGCTGTCAAAAGGTTTTTTTAAAAAATATTTATTTATTTATTCCCTTTTGTTGCCCTTGTTGTTTTATTGTTGTTTTTGATGTTGTTGTTGTTGGATAGGATAGAGAGAAATGGAGAGAGAAGGGGAAGACAGAGAGGGGGGAGAGAAAGACACCTGCAGACCTACTTCACTGCCTGTGAAGCAACTCCCCTGCAGTGCAGGTGGGGAGCCGGGGGCTGAACCGAGATCCTTATGTAGGTCCTTGCGCTTTGCGCTACATGCGCTTAACCCGCTGTGCTACTGCCCGACTCCCCTGTCAAAGGCTTTAACTAGGGGAGCAACATAAACAGATGTTCCTATCAAGAAGATCATGTCTACTGATGAATGCTGATGACTGAGGATATCACAGCCCATGCAAACTGGTAGGAGACCCTTGCCGTTTTCCAGAGGTTGTTGGTCATAGCTTGACCAAAGTTGTGTAGTGAGAGTGGAGAGACATGGGTGTGTTTGAGAACAAGTTAGCTGAAGGAGTTGATAGACTCAGTGATTTTTGAAAAGAGTGATATCAAATGTTAAGGAAGACGCCAATTTTTAATCTACGGAAGTTCACAGTAAGGGGCTTGAACTTGGGCCATGTCCATGACAAAATAAGCACTCTCACCTGGGCAGTTAAGCACCTGGTGAAGTGCACATAGTACTGGGCACAAGGACCCACACAAAGATCCGGGTTTGAGCCCCTAGCTTCCCACCTGCAGGCGGTCGCTTCACAAGCAGTGAAGCAGGTCTGCAGGTGTCTATCTTTCTCCCACACTGTTGCCCCCTCCTCTCTCAATTTCTCACTGTCCTATCCAGTAAAATGGAACAGATGGCTGCCAGGAGCAGTAGATTCCTGGTAGCCCCAGTGATAATACTGGAGGAGAGAAACCAAACCACAACAAAGAAAAAAAACAAAACTCTCTTTAAGTGAACTATCTTGCAGGCCCTAGAATTCATTTTGGACATTGTTTTAATACTATACCAGAGCTTGATACCACACAGGATTTTCACTGGGTGAAAGTTAAAGAATCTAAAAGTAATTTGAGGGTTACCAATATTCTACTTATTTTTGTAATCGTTTTATTGGGAGGTTAAGAGTTTACCGTACAGTTGTTGACACGTGGATGTCATTTCTCTTCTCCGTGTGATACCCATCTGCAGAACACGCTTACCTCCAACTTAGGTCCCCTCAACACTTCCTAGAACTGCTGTCATTCCCATTTACATATGAGGAAGTGGATTCACCAAGGAATTAAGTGGCTTACCCAAAGCCAAACAGTTCCTGAATGGTAGGGCAGAATTTGAGAAAATACTCTTGTTTTAGAGCCCATGTTATCTAGTGATTTTTAGTCTTCAAAGCAACCCTTTGGAAAGGTAGTTTGATGATGTAGCCCTGCTAAATATAATATTAACTTCTCCTTTGGCCTCACCTAACCCAATGCAAACAAATAAAATGTAGTTTGTCTGATAGTTACCTGCCTTTTTTTTTTTAATTTATAAAAAGGAAACAGTCAGGCAGAAGTTGAAAAACAAGATCAGAAAAGAAAACACAAGTAGAACCTGAAATGGAATTGGAGTATCGTACCAAAGTAAAAGACTCTAGGGTGGGGGTGGGTGGGTGGGAAGAATACAGGTCCATGAAGGATGATAAATGACATAGTGGGGGTTGTATTGCTAAATGGGAAACTTGGGAATATTATGCATGTACAAACTATTGTATTTACTGTTGAATGTAAAACATTAATTCCCTAATGAAATAAATTTTAAAAAATAAATAAAAATAAAAAAAAAAGGAAACAGTCACAAAACCATAGGATAAGAGGGGTACAACTCCACACAATTCCCACCACCCTGTCTTTTTTACAGAAGATTTTGATTTATTTATTCATGAAGAAGGTAGGAGGAGAGAGAGAGAGAGAGAGAACCAGACATCACTGTGGTACATGTCCTGTCAGGGACTGAACTCAGGACCTCACACTTAGGAGTTCAGTGCTTTATCTACTGCACCACCTCCCAGACCACAATAGTTACCTGTCTTGATCTCCCTTCTAATGAACCAAAAATCTGATTTTAGGTTTTCATTCTTTTTAAACATGTAGAATAATTTCTATTTTAGTTAAAATAGAAAAATACTGTTTCTTTCCCCCCCAATAGTGTATTCCCTTATTTTTTAGATGGCTGATGTAGGCTTCATCTTTTGAGCATGAATCACCATAGTTATACTGGCAAAATCATAGGAAGACAGCCAAATGACAGATCGTGTCTATCCCTTTGGGGTATAAATCTAGCTACACATGTTCTTTGGAAAGAAAACATTCCAGAGTAATCTGCAACAACACTCACATGCTGATAAAACCCATTGCTAGCTACTTTGCTTACTATAGATATTTTAGGATATTTTGTGGTCCATTTATTTACTTGTTTATTTTTGTTTTCTGTATAAGGGTTAAAGATGGTAAGATTGTTTTAGCTGGATGAATTTAAAAAGTTGTATTTTGAACATGGGTGCAGAGATTTCTGGAAGTATACTATTTCCCGTCGTTGGGGGCCTGCGTGTTGTCAGCTTTGAAGAATCAAAGCAGGTTATATGTTGCTGGTGTGCTCCAGAGCTGTTTCTTTTTCATAGTCGGCTCTTGTCCCATTATCCTGGGAAATCCATATTGGAGTTGTATTGAACATAGCCACAAATTGACTGCTTAGCATTGGCACAGGGCTTTCATTTTAGGATTTCACAATCATTGCCTTTTAATCCATCTGTAACACCGCTGTGAATTAGGTAGATACATTTGAGCATCCAACTCTCCCACAGGCAAATTTTAGTGCCAGCCAGAGTTTTCTGATTGGCACTTTCTTTAGTTTCCCAGCGGCCAGACACCTGGAGAGGCTTTCCTGTGCCTCAAGCATGCATCAGTATCATGGCTCAGGCTGCTTCACTCAAATCCACTGGCCATGTGCATAGCTAGCTGTGCAGACTGAATGAATCTGTATTTAGCCCACAGAGAGGGTGTGTTTGGGAAGATACTTTGAGGACCCAGTGAAAATATACACTCTATGGAGCAGATAACTCTTCACACTTCTACTACTCCAACAGATACGGTTTTCATTGGAGGGGGAACATTTTTGGTTCTGAGTACTGAGATAAATAAATGTCACTACTTCTCTTTACAAGCCTGTAATTAGGCAGGCAGAAGATACCGAATGATTAAGTGATCAGCAGTAAAGGATTGACTGGAATGCGTTGCCTGTAATCATATAATTCATGGAGGCTTATTTGTCCCAAGTACTGTGATAGTACTTATATGGTGTCATCTTTTTAACAACTTTGTGAGGTACAACAGATACTATTTTTCCCCAAGTTTATAGATTACAAAAGCCAATGGTAGTGGGTTCTCTGTAGTCTCAGAACGTGCTGAAACCTGGCTCTAGCTGATTCAAAATTCCCCTTTTTCTACTACATAGTCGTTCACTGCTTTAAATGGAAATTATTGTGTGATATGTGCACTTAGCCAGGTGCTCCACCACCCGGACCCTAAATGGAAATTACTGTATAGAATCCTTAAATTCCAGGGCAAATACACAAAGGAGGGTTGAATAGAAAAAGGCCTGTATTATTTTGTTCTGTAAGACAAAGCAAAATCACATCAAATAATTGTTCCATCCACATTAGACTTTATATCTTTTGACCATCTGAGACACTTAAAACTTTAAATGAAAACAACTTCATTGTCTTTTTTCTTTTTTTTTTTTAATTTTTTTAAATTATCTTTATTTATTTATTGGATAGAGACAGTCAGAAATCAAGAGGGAAGGGAGGGACAGAGAGAGTGAGAGACAGAGAGACACCTACAGCCCTGCTTCACCACTTGTGAAGCTTTCCCCCTGCAGGTGGGGACCGGGGCCTTGAACCTGGGTCCTTGCGCATTGTAACGTGTGCACTCAACCAGGTGCGCCACCACCCGGCCCCTGTCTTTTTTTCTTTTTCTTTCTTACTTTGCTGATTTACTAAAAAGAGAACTATGTTTTACTTCTCCCCAACCTTACATGCTGGAATACACTTAAAGCCTTAAGTTGATTGAAGGGTTCAAAAACAATTGAATAAGTTGACTTTTTAAAATTACTAGAGTTTCTGATTTGAAAAAGTGGTGTTTGTATGTAACAGAAAATATATGAATGGAACAGAAGTAGCCTGTGTCTCAGAATTCTAGGTCTTCACTTCTCCAACATTCCTTCCTAACTTCCTTTTTTGGTGTGATTTTAAAAAAATATTTAGTGTGCATATTAGCATGCATACCTGAGTATGTGCACATGTGCATATGTTGCAACTGATATGCATTTATACTAAAGTTTATGAACCGGATATGCTTAAGTCAGTCATGACTTCCATGATAAAAATCAGACATCCAATAGTTAAATACATACTCTGAGTTTATGTCTGTAATACATTTATATTTATTTATTACATGCATTATAAAATTACTGAATCACAAATGGATAATTATCATTGCATTTTTAAGAAGAATGGTTGACACGAACCATGCACTTAAAAAAAAAAGCATTAGGGGAGTCAGGTGGTAGCACAGCGGGTTAAGCACGGGGCGCAAAGCTCAAGGACCAGTGTATGGATCCCGGTTCGAGCCCCCGGCTCCCCACCTGCATGGGAGTCACTTCACAAGCAGTGAAGCAGGTCTGCAGGTGTCTATCTTTCTCTCCCCCTTTCTGTTTTCCCCTCCTGTCTCCATTTCTCTCTGTCCTATCCAACAACGACATCAATAACAATAACAATAACAACTACAACAATAAAACAACAAGGGCAACAAAAAGGGAATAAATAAATATTTAAAAAAAAGTAAAGAGGTTTTATACTTCTAAAAAAGCATTAATATAAATGTTATATGTTTTTAATGTAAGCTATTTGTAATTTGGATTTTGCTTTTTTTAATTTCTGAGGTTACTGAGTTATATATAGAAGAAAACTAGCTTTAGAAATTAGTTGCAGAAGTTCAAGCAGATTTAACATCCCCCCCCTAAACTTTTATACCCAATTATCTTTCCTACAATTAAAAAAAATTTTAAATGACAATATACTTTCAAAGAATAAGGCAATATTGTAAAAATAAGTCATGCTTTTCTGTAATACATGGTTATACTTTGATAAATGGTAGAAAATGGTGAATATTAAATTATCTTGGAAATTATGTTTCTGTTGTACATTTGAGCCATGAAAAATAATGCTTAATTTGTGTACAAGTGGATTTGATCATCAGCATTTTAAAGTGTTAAGTTGCTAATTCTTTTTTTATGTTTTTGTTTTTTAATTGTAGGTTTTAGTATAAAGGCAGTGCCATTCCAGAATGCCATCTTGAATGTAAAAGAACTTGGAGGTATATCATTTAAAATCACTTATATGTCTGGCTTTAATGTTTACTAGTTCGGTATCAACGCCTTACTTCTTTTTAAAACATACTTATTAGTCAATCTATTAGGTGATTATGTCTTTTCTCTTGACAATACAACTGTTAGAAATACTTCCTTCTCTTTGTCTTTAAAGATGGTTCTTTAGTTCTAAGTCATGTGAATTTTATTATCTCTCATGAATTAAAGAATCATGCTACTAATGCTTTTTATATACAACATTATGGTTTTCCTTTTAAAAAGTTTATTTTTGAATGAAAAACCTGAAGAGAATTTTAACATAGGAATAGAAAAATAAGTCATACATTATCTAGCACAAAGAACTTTTTTTTAGTAGTTTACATTTATATAGCAGTTTTTTTTCTTTTTTTCTTTTTTTTTTTTCTACTTGATCGTTTTAGAAGGTATTTGCTCCCCATTAATAAATCTTTCCCAATGGCCAAGCACATTTATTTGGATAAGCTGTACCCCAAGTATACACCACTCAGTCATTCATGCTATACTGTCTCAGAGTTTTTAGTTATTTTTTGTCAGCAGGGTATTAACCCATGCAAATAGGTTAACAAAGAAATCAGTTAATTCAGCACACTTACTAAATTCTCTAGTGACACAAGAAAATGGTAAATGCTTTTGAGTTCAGTATCATATTGGTGAGTTTAATGACGTCGAAGAAAGTTTTTTTCCATTTCCATAATTACTTTGTGATATTGACCTTTCCTTGTTTTTTTTTTCTTTGCCCCCTTTTCTTTATCTTATTCTGTGCACTCTTTTAAGCTTGATGAATTTGAAACACAAACATTATGTCGTGTCAATCATGTTTGATGCCTTTATTTACTATCATATTGGTGGATGTTTCTGGGGTATTTGAGTATTGTATGTAGGACAGGTCTACTGCTGTCTATTGTATAGCTACCATTTTTAATAGTATTAATACTGAAGACCAATCATGATAGATAAATCCTGATTTTCTTTTCAGACTTTTTTTGGGGGCTACAAATTATAAAGGATAAATGCTCTTGAAGTCATTGTGAAAAAAACTTAAAAGACTTACATTAGCTTAAAATTTTCAATATTGCCTTATGGCCTCTGGTAGCCTCTTGCTAAATGGTGATCAGGATATTTAAGTCAGAAGACATATTGTAAAAAAAAAAAAAAAAAAAAAAAGTCTATGTAATCAAAACATAAGGGTTGAGAATTCTATTGGTTTTCAATGTGGATTACATTCAGTATTTCATATTACCAGCATAGATGACAATTTTTTTCCAATTTCTTTATTGGGGAATTAAAATGTTTTACATTCGACAGTAAATACAGTAGTTTGTACATACATAACATATCCCAGTTTTCCATATAACAATAGAACCAGATGACAAATTTTTATTGAGTATTCTCCAAGTGCAAAAAAAAAAAAATTGGATGGCAAAATAGCTCACTTGACTTGTGGGCTGCTTTGCCATGCATGTTACTCAGGTTCAGATCTAGCCCCCACTGTACTGAGGGAAGCTTCCAGGTGGTGCTGTGGTTTTTTTTTCCATTTTTCTATTTCTTTTTTAAAAAATTTATTTTCCCTTTTGTTGCCTTTGCTGTTTTTTGTTGTTGCTGTAGTTATCATTGTTGTTGTTATTGATGTCGTCGTTGCTAGACAGCACAGACAGAAATGGAGAGAGGAGGGGAAGACAGACACCTGCAGACCTGCTTTACCGCCTGTGAAGCGACTCCCCTGCAGGTGGGGAGCCTGGGCTCTAACTGGGATTGTTACACGGGTCCTTGTGCTTCGCGCCACGTGCGCTTAACCCGCTGCACCACCTCCTGACTCCCTCCATTTCTCTATTTCTACCTCTATTTTAGTGGGGGGGGGGGGGAAGCAGCTGATAAGGCCATTTAAAGTAAATTTTTGGAATGATATCAATAGTTAAAAATAATAATTCAAATAATAATTCAAGGATTTTTGTTATGATTTTATTATACTGACTGGAATTTAGTACAATAAAAAAATCAAATTAAATCATGGTAATAATCTGATGCCAAGCAGTTTGATTTTGTGAAAAAAAAAATAGTGCCATGGTAACTGCTGGAATGAACACAGTAATGGAGTGGATACTATGAGCTTTGCTGCAAATGCTTTGGTTGCTGTGCATTCTGTATGTTCTGTGGTGAGGCTGAGAAGAAGTAGTGACACAGGGATAGGAATATGTACATTGATTTGAGGCTGATGGTATGTTGTATTTTACTTATGGTCCTGAAGATAAAAAATTTCACTAGAGCATGAGTCCTTCTACCCTGCAGTTTCATTTGAGTGACTGAAAGAGATGATTTTCTCAGTGGACTCTAACATAAGGTACAAGTTCCTTCACTTATGCTTCCTTCACTAAGCTCTTAGTATTCTAAGTCATAGAAAAGCTAGGTTCAAAATCCCTGTGATTCCCATTCTGATCAACTTTTTCCATATGGTCTTTTCTTAACACTTCTATATTCATTTTAGCACAACTGTGGGTCAAGTGTGAGTCTAGAGACTGGGACTAAAAGATGTTTGTAGCACACTCCTTGCCCTCAAGAATCTCACAAGTTCTGTGATGAAAACACTCATGACAAGTTAATGAAAAATTTGAAAGCAGTGCATTAAGGGGGAATAATAATTATAAAAGTACAATGCAAGGGAATCAGCAGTAGCACAGCAGGTTAAGCACACTGGAGCAAAGTACAAGGACTGGCCTAAAGATCCTGGTTCGAGCCCCGGCTCCCCACCTGCAGGAGGGTTGCTTCACAGGTGGTGAAGCAGGTCTGTAGGTGTCTATCTCTCTCTCCCCCTCTCTGTCTTCCCCTCTTCTCTCCATTTCTTTCTGTCCTATCCAACAACAATGGCATCAATAACAACAACAATAAAATATATATATGTGTATATGCATATATACATTTATTTTTAAAAAAGCACAATGCAAGAAATAACACAAGGTTAGACCATTCAGGAGAAATCTAGTGGTATGAAAGGATGCTGCATTTTCACTATTGTGAGAATGATTTGCTGTCTTCAATTTACCTGTGGGTGTATGTAAGTCTCTTCCTCTATTTAAAGGTCTAAAATATCTAGAATGAATTCGTGTGTGTATATGTAACTCTCTTCCTCTCTTTATTTAAAGGTCTAGAATATTTAGAATGAATTTGTGTGTGTGTGTGTGTGTGTGTGTGTGTGTGTGTGTGTGTGTGTGTGTGACATATGCATACACCTGGAATTGAACCTGGGAACTGAGAGATTCCAGTAGGAAAGTTTTTTTGCATAACCATTAGGCTCTCTCCCCATCCCTAAATTAATTAATTTTTAAATGTTTTTACTTACTTTGGATAGAGACAGAACTTGAACAGTAAGGAGGCAATAGAGAGAGCGCCATGTCACTATTCATGAAACTTCTTGCCTGAGGTAGCGACTGGGGGCTTGCATCCAGGACCTGGTACACTGTACTGTCTTTGCTCAGCTAGGAGCACCACTGCCGAGCTTGCCTCAATGTAGCCTTCTTGTGGTTATTATTGTTGTTGTTATTGATGTCGTCGTTGTTGGATAGGACAGAGAGAAATGGAGAGAGGAGGGGACGACAGAGGGGGAGAGAAAGACAGACACCTGCAGACCTGCCTCACCGCCTGTGAAGCGACTCCCCTGCAGGTGGGGAGCCAGGGGCTCGAATTGGGATCCTTACGCCAGTCCTTGCGCTTCTCACCATATGTGCTTAACACGCTGCACTACCTGACCCTCAACTTTAGCAATTTTTGCCTAAGCCTAATAGCTCACATGCAGGTGACTGAAAATATTGTCTGGGGAGATGCTGTCAGAGTTTAGAATAGAGCTAGACAGCTGGGTTAGGGCAAAGAGTAAGAAAAGGACTTTAAAGTACCACCCAGCAAAGATGTGTGTTAGTTCTGATGGCTGTGGAGGACATTGCATAATGTTGTTCAGTGAATTTTTTTCCTGCATATCCTTCATTTGGGACACTGTGGTTGAAATTAATCTTAGATCCTTTCTCTTTCAGTTGTGATTAGTTTCTCTACATTATCTTTCTTTTCCTGGATATCGTATAAGTTACCTAGCAGTAATCCTAGAGAGACAGGAAGATTATCATTTCAAAGAATTAGCAGTTGTCCTGATGATTTATTTCAAATCCCAGCTATTCTGTATTCTAGGCAAGTCCACTTTTTGTTGTCTTCATTTCCTTACCCGTAGCATGTAGACATAATAATTCCTACTTTGCAGCCTTGTGAGGACTAATCTTAAACTGGTGGAGGCCAAGCACATAGCTTGGTTACTCACATTTTTTTACATATTTGTGTTCATTACAATTATAGTTTCTGTCTTTACTGTAAAAACATCGTACCCTGGCACCGTTTTCCCTAATCCCCTGAAAAGAACACAAATCACCTATCATTCACTATTTTTCTCTGTGACTATGCTTCTCTGCTTCAGATGAGGTGATTTTGTCTTTCATTTTCACTATACCTGTTTAAGCTGAATAAGTCTCTGGAAGAAATTTCATTGGAGGTACTTTGTTTCTGTTTTAGCGGCCTGGCATATATATTAGTCATTCTGACCTGTGTTAATATTAAAGTTTTTTTTTTTTTTTTTTTTTGGTCTCTACCTCATCACGCTTCTTGCTGTTCTCAAATTACTCTTGATATCCTCTCTTCTGTCTATTGTAGTGCCTCTTAATTTCCTTCATTCTCTGTTTGATGTACACACACACACACACACACACACACACACACACACACACATATATTTTTAACCACATCATTTAAGGTGAGTGAAGCACCTGGCATTCAGCAGAGTTGAGAGTTGTGGTCTGCGCTACAGTGATTTCAGCTCTGAACAATAATCTCACTTTCGAAGTTTCTAGTTCTATCTGCATACAGATTTTTATGTGTGCGTGGGTGAATTTCATGATTTGATTTGCAAACTGACAGAACCCAGAGAGGAAAATTTCATTTCTTGACATGTTTGGTTTGTTATTTGTCAGTGAGGATCCACATAACAGAATTCTTTGTTGTTTCCCTAACAGAATTCTGGAACTGTGTTTCTTTTTGTCACTTGACTTTCTTTCTCCCTCCTAAGTTTTTAGTGAATTATTTCTCCACTCTTATTCTGACCACCACCACCACTCCATATATCCTTTTATATATGTAGTTCTTTTATTACCTTTATTTATTGGATAGAAGCAGCCAGAAATCAAGAGGGTAGGGGATAATAGAAAGGGAGAGAGACAGAGAGATGCCTGCCACACCGCCTTACCACTCACAAAGCTTTCCACCTGCAGGTAGAGACCAGGGGCTGGAACCCAGATCCTTGTGCATTGTAACAAGTTGTGCTCAACCACGTATGCCAGCACCAGGACCCCCCACTCCATATATTCTTTGGCAGTCCATCCTTCCAGCTGGAATTGAGAAAGGCAAAGACAATTTCTTTAAATGTTTTTTTTATTTTTAAAATATCTTTTATTTATTTATTGGATAGAGATAGCCAGAAATTGAGAGGGAAAGGGGGTGGTAGAGAGGGGAGAGAAACAGAGAGACACCTGCAGACCTGATCCACCACTTTTGAAGCTTTCCCCCTGCAGGTGGGGACTGGGGTCTCAAACCTGGGTCCTTGTGCATTGTGACATGTGCGCTCAACCAGGTGCGCCACCACCCAGCGCCAGGCAGAGACAATTTAATGGGCACATAGTTAGCTTGTATGCTTTAGCTGCTGCTGGATGCCAGTCAAAAGGAAAATTCATGAAGATTTTTGTTTGCACTTGATGTTTTCCTCCCAAGAAAAGACCGATTTCCTTTTGCAGAAGGTGAGAAGAGTTGTGTAGAAGGTGCAGGACGAATTTATCCAGCCCTTTAATCCAGCCCAGGCAATAGTGATTGAATGATTTTTCAGGATTGTCAGCTAAGCCTTTTTTTTTTTTTTTTTAAGTTGCTTCTTTCAGCAGCCAAGCTGTTATAGGAAACAGATGTTGACTCTGTCCTGTTTCTTTGTTTGCCTGGAAGAATATGCCTCCTCGTAGTGAAAGGTGCTGCTTCTTTGTATCTTGCTAGTTATCTGCCAGCATTGTGAATCTGTCCAGGTTATTTGCATTTCATAACTTCTCCAGAAACTGTACCCAGCACACTTCTTGAGATGCTAACCAAAGGGCTCTGCTGTCCACTCCTTTTAACTTCTGCTTTCTGTACTCTATTTGATGCCTTTCACTGAAGTAAAGTTGTCTTCCTTTCAGAATCTTCCTTTCATTAAAACACACTTTGGAGGAAATAATAACTCTTTAATTTTTATTTGATGTATTCGTACAGTCTAACATATGATGTATCCCTTTGTATTCCAATGCTGACTCTTATTTTAAAAAGTTTTTAAAAAGAAACCTAACTAAACGTCTATGAATTTAATGTACTCACTGACCCTGAAAGTTACGTTGTACAACAAAGACAAAGGGGGAGACAAGAAGTAGAAACCAGGGGAGTAGGGCTGTAGTGCAGCGGGTTAAGCGCAGGTGGCGCAAAGCACAAGGACCAGCATAAGGATCCCGGTTCGAACCCCGGCTCCCCACCTGCAGGGGAGTCCCTTCACAGGCGGTGAAGCAGGTCTGCAGGTGTCTATCTTTCTCTCCTCCTCTCTGTCTTCCCCTCCTCTCTCCATTTCTCTCTGTCCTATCCAACAACAACAACAATAATAACTACAACAATAAAAAAACAACAAGGGCAACAAAAGGGAATAAATAAATAAAAAATTAAAAAAAAAAAGAAGTCAAAAGAAGTAGAAACCAGTGCATTGTCTTGATGATGTTATTGCAACATTGCTTTAAGGCACAAGTCAAACTGCATAGACTTCTTGTTGGTATAGGAATGAGCAAATTGCCATTTGAAAACTATTTTAGATGTCTCCAAATGTGGACTTCTGTGGGAACAGCAGTAAGAAAATATGACCATAAGAGTCTTGACAGTGTGTGGAGTGGGTGGTGGGGGCAAATCAGGCCACGTCCACAGGTGGGGACCTGAGTATCGCCAGGTCCACTGACCTTATTAGGACCATGCTAGAGACTAAACCACAGTCAGCCTGTACTCACAGAAACGTCCAAATTACGTATTTGGTAGAAACGTAGTTCAGCAAGCAGAATTGGAGATTCTCTGTCCCCTTCTGTGGTGGAACGTTGTGTTGTTGTTTTCTTATCTGTAATCCGTAAGCTTTCATAAATCATCTCTGTTTATTTCCTAAGGGACTGGGTTGGAAGAGAAAAGTTAAATTACCTAAAGCTCCCCAAGAGAAAAATCTTAGTAGATGGTGGTATTTCTACTAATTCTCTTTTTTATAGTTATGGATCCAGTGTGATGTGGAATATTGAGTGATTGAAATGTCATGGTATAGTTTTTTTATCTAGGAAAAGAACCAGGCCTTTCTGGAACAGCAACACCAGTTAACTCCTGGCTATACTAGGGGAAATGATATTGGTATACAGCCAAGTCACTTGGATGTGAGTTAAAAGGCCACGGCTATCTGAATTGGTTGAACAAGATCCCAGGGTGGTGGTGTTCAAGCGTTTTTTACACTTGCTAAGGGAAAATTGAGCCAAACAGTCAGCAGAGCCAAACAAATGATTCGAAGGGCCCAGAAATCTGTTACTGGCTAATGTAGATAGACCTGACCTTAATTTTTTTTTTTTTTTTTTGGAGAAGTGCTATGGGGGAAAAAGTAAAATCTTTCTTCCTAGTTATTGCTTAGTACCGAACAGTCTACCTCCTCCCCCAGTGGATTTTCTGGAAAAGACTTTGTTAGACTTTTGACAGCCCTCCCCTCATCCTTAGTAGTTGGGATCTCATGAACATCTGAGGTTGCCGGTCATTGAACTGTTTCTACTTTAGAGACAATCGGGCCATTTCCTATGTCCCAATTCTCCCAATCTTCCTCACAGAATATTTCTGTTGGGTTCTTAGCTCAACTTCTTATTCCTCACAGGGGAATCAGTATTTCTGTTTCTCCCAGGGGCTGCCCTAATAGCTGTGTGTTTGTTTCACGTAATCTTGCAGCAACAGCACAGAAATCGAGAGACCAATATTTTCTTCTAACAGAAGAAGCTATGGGACATTGGGCAAGGTATTTGATTAAATTCTCCAAGGCTGCTTTTTTTTTTTTTTTTTTTTTTTTTTTTGTAGAATCTGAAGATTGTGGTACTTGTTTTTCTGTTTAGAATAAACCAACTAGTATGTGACTCAGGATAGTAATGCACTGATTGTTTCTCTATGTGTCCTTTACTAGAACTTCTTTTTATGGGTACAATAGACATTTTGACAAATCTCAAAGGCTCTGTAAAGTATAGTGTGAGGCAGGCAATCTATACATAAAATAATGACAATTACTAACTTGGCAAAAATATTATCACTGATATGTTAACTTTGAGAAGTGTCGCAGTCTGGGGTAGGAAGCACTAGAAGAGGATTGGATACAAAATGCAATTAGGGTTACATTGAAAGGACAGAGGAGATGTCACAGAAGAAAAGACTGTCCTTGAAAAAGAACGTGGAGTGAAAGTCACAAAGGTGGAGAATGAGCTTGAACTAACATTGTATTCATAAGACAGGGGAGAGACATTTGCTAAATTATGCTGCAAGGAGCTAGCTTGAGTACTTTCAGAAGCAAAGTGTTAGATTTTGTTGTTGTTAAGGTTATTTAGTGAATATTTAATAAATACTATGAACCAGACCTTTAGGATACACTCCTTGCCCTGATATGCATACACGTCTGTCTCTGTCTCCCCCTCACCTCTCTGAACCCTTTTGTTTGATATTTTGATGGGAGAGTGATGCAGGTCATAATGATCCTATCCATTATGGGAATTCTCAGGGAAAAAAATTAACACATTTTCTAGATTTCTGTCATTGGAATGGCAATGAGACCATTGCTGAAAAGGTGATAGGTTTGTAGTTCATCGGTTATCAGATTAGGCAGATTCTCTGGCATATTCTGGAACCAAACCAAATGGAATGGTGAGTTTGTTTTGCAGTGTCATAAATTTGTGATTTTAGTTTCTAACGTTCTAAGGTATTGCTGAAGTTTTATTGAAGTCTGTTGATGATTTTAGTCTTTAGAGAATGGCAGAAGGCATATGCTCTGAAGAGAATCCAGAGTATTTATTTTAATCTTTAAACTCATTTATCTTTGGTGTATATCTAATGGTATCACTCTGAGGGGTAAGACGAAGAATCTGTCGTAGAAATTTATTTATTATTTCAAATACAAATTCATGAAATACCTGTGGTTGAAAGTTGAGGGCTGATTATTTAATATGTCTAGTCCCTTCCCCAAGCCAAAAATTTGAAGTGACAAAAAAAAAAAAGGAGACAAACAAACATTAAAAAAATCAAACTTATGACAAAGACAGATTTCAGTCTACAATAGAGCAAAGGAAAACATGAAGTGCGTACAATGGAAACATGAAAGGGAAGGGGATCCATCAGGGAGTTGATCAGACTTATTAATTGGGGCTTACATTTGGAGCCGTGCCTTTATTTTTCTTCTCTCCTTGTGTTAAGTAGCCCACAGCAGCTGTGTTTATCCACAAACTAAATCCTTGAGTGTGGGTGCTGGCCTCAGAGAGGCGGGGCAGTGCCCCAATCATGTAGCGACTGCCAGGTGGGTTAGAAAGCCCACACGCAGAAGGGAAGCCACTTGTCTGTCCCTATTAATCACTGGAAACAGACAATGGTAAACAAAAGAACTGGCAAACAGATATGCAAACAAAAGATAAGTATATAACTAAGACATGTCGCTATATAAAGAGAATCAACACCGTGAAGAAAAAGAAGGAGGAGGAGGAGGAGGAGGAGGAGGAGAAGAAGAAGAGGCAAGACCTCCAGCTCAAATCACAAGAAAAAAGGCCCAAGAAATTAGAGGTATTAAAGTGATCAGAAGAAGACATTCAGAGAGCTTTACAAAGGTTTCATATTTAGAAAAAAAAATCTAAATCAGAACTTGAGAAATTAAAATTTGACTTGAAAATGAAAATATCAGTTGCCTCAACTCAGATATAAATTAATAAAACCAAATATTGACTGAAGAAATTTCATTAGAATGCTTTGCAAAAGAAATTATTTAATTTACTTATTAATTAATTAATCTATGAGAGAGAAACAGAACATCGCTCTAGCATATGCAGTGCCAGAGATCAAACTTAAGACCTCACGCTTGAAAGTCTAAGGCTTCTTTTTACTGCTTTATCTTATCCACTGGAAGACTCAAAATAAATATTTTTATGAGAGAAAAAAAATTATATACATAGAAAATAGATGACTTACATCATCACTTTAAGAAGAACTTTCTAAAAGTTAAAGAGAAATTAGAGGAAATGAAAAAAAAAATAATAGAAAAAAATCCTCATATATGGGAGTGGGCAGAAGAATATTCTTTTGTAATAAGCCCTTTGAGTGTCAAGAAAAGACTTACATCTAGACAAATTGTAAGAAAAAGAAACCACTAGTTATAATCACAGAAGAACACATAAACAAATTATTTCAGACTTTAACATGGGGTATTGTTGAGTCAGGTACGGATAATTTACCTTGAAAATATATCCATTTCAAAATTAATTAATTAATTAATTAAATTTTAAAAAGAAAATATATCCATTTCTTACAGAGTATAAGTTGTAATTAACAAAAGAAAATTAGTTTAAATGTATCTGTGTCTTTAAAAATTAGGGAGAAAACTGTATTCGAAATATAAAAATACATAAATAATTATACATAAAAGATAGCTGCTAACTTAGGTATTAAGAAAATTAAAGGAATATTTACAGAATCAAATACAATTTTCCCTTTTCTATAATGTGCAACTTTTAAAATTTAATTAAATTAATTAAAAAATTATCTTTATTTATTTATTGGATAGAGACAGTCAGAAATTGAGAGGGAAGGGGGTGTTACAGAGGGAGAGAGACAGAGAGACACCTGAAGCCCTGCTTCACCACTTGCAAAGCTTTCCCCCTGCAGGTGGAGACCAGGGGCTCAAACTCAGGTCCTTACACATTTTAACATGTGCGTTCAACCAGGTTCACCACCACCTGGCCCACAACTTTTTTTTTCCTGAGTACCTCTTTTAGACAAGAAAATAGGATAGGGAGTAACATAATAGTTATGCAAAAAGACTTTTATGCCTGAGGATCTAGAGTCCCAGGTTCAATCCCAGATACCACCAGAAGCCAGAGCTGAGCAGTGCTGTGGAAAACAAAGCAAAACAGAACAAACAACAACAATGCCAACAAAAAAACCCACTATCAGGGCAGAAAGGAAAGGATACTTGAAAAATTTAGCAAAATGCAATAATGGAAAAAAATAGCAAAACAAAATTGCCAATAAAAATTATGAGCTAGCAAAAACAATATATCAGTAATTATAATAAATGTAAATAGATTAAAATTCACTCTTATAATACTGTGACATAAAAAATGATTTCAGCGATAACTGGTGATGAGATACACTTCTTCAACTAAAAGAGACAGCAATGTAGAGATTGAGATATAAATAAAGATAACCAAAACCGAAAGAACATGGGAAAAAGGCAACAATGTATCAAATGCAATGAAATGCAAGACCGAGGACATTAATCAGACTAGATTTCTTTTATTTATTTATTTATTTTCCCTTTTGTTGCCCTTTTTATTGTTGTTGTAGTTATTGTTGTTGTTGTTATTGATGTTGTCTTTGTTAGATAGCACAGAGAAATGGAGAGAGGAGGGGAAGACAGAGAGGGGGAAGAAAAGATAGACACCTGCAGATCTGCTTCACCGCCTGTGAAGCGACTCCCCTGCTTGAACAGGGAGCCCTGTGCTTGAACCAGGATCCTTACACTGGTCCTTGTGCTTCACTCCATATGTGCTTAACCCACTGTGCTACCACCCGACTCCCTCTACTAGATTTCATACTGTTACCCTAAGATAACCAAGTAAGCATGAATGCTTCCATGTTTGCATAATTCTGAACTATAGAATCTAAAACTAAAGTACATACAAGAGCTAGTCCAATCTCAGAGTAATTTTGCCCAGTGAAAGGAGGCAGATAAAAAAGCCCATAAAATAAGATTCCTGAAAATAAAATAAAATAAAATAAAATAAAATAAAATAAAATAAAAAAAGATTCCTGTGGTCTGGGAGGTGGTGCAGTGGATAAAGCATTAAACTCTCAAGAGGTCCTGAGTTCAATCTCTAGCAGCACAAGTACCAGAGTGATGTCTGTGTCTTTCTCTCTCTCCTCCTTTCTCATTAATAAATAAGTCTTTAAAAAGCTAACAAACAGGGAGTTGGGCGGTAGCACAGCGGGTTAAGCGCAGGTGGTGCTAAGCACAAGGACCAGTGTAAGGATCCCGGTTCATGCCCCCGGCTCCCCACCTGCAGGGGAATCGCTTCATAAGCAGTGAAACAGGACTGCAGGTGTCTGTCTGTCTTTCTCTCCCCTTCTTTGTCTCCTCTCTCCATTTCTCTCCTATCCAACAACAACGAGATCAACAACAACTACAGCAATAAAACAACAAGGGCAACAAAAGGGAATAAATAAAAATTTTTTTAAAAAAGCAAACAAACAAAAAGGATTCCCATACTAGATAATAAATTTAGAGTCCACTTAAGTATCTCCCTCTACATCTCTTCCTCCTTTCTCAAATTCCTCTCTGACTCTATCTGAAAAGGAGAAAAAGAATGTACCAGTTTAATTTTCATACGAAATGTGGGACTGGAAGGTAGCTCACCTGATAGGAAGCATGCCTTGCTGGGCTCATGCCCCAGCTGCACATCTGGTCACCTTGGCATTGAGTTAAGCCCAGGTGTTGTCATGTCCCCAGCTCCTCCCTTTTCCTCCTCCCAACTCCCTCTCCCCTACTCTCCTTTCCTTTCCCACCCCCTCCCTTATCCTCTTCCTTCCACTTCCTTCCCCCACCCTCTCCCATCCCTTTTCCCCTCCCACTCTTACCCCTTCTACTTCTTCTCTCACCCTCTCTCACCCTTCCCCTCCTCCCACCCCTCCTCTCTCCTCCCTTCTCTTTCCCCTCTTCCTCCTACTCCTTTCCCTCTCCCTCTCTCCTCTCTCTCTTTCAACACACACACACACACACACACACACACTTGAAAGAATGAAGAGGGGGGAAAAAGACCCCCCCCAATTTTTTTTTCCTAGAAATTGCAAACCAACATTTAATGACAATAGAGATCATTGATTGCCTGTGAGTAGTGACAAACACAAAGGCAAAAAAACGGAGTGAAAGAATTCAGTCAGGGCCCGGTAGTGGCACACCTGGTTGAGCGCACATGTTACAATGCCAAGGACCTGGGTTCAAGGCCCGGGTTTCCATCTACAGGTGGCAAGCTTTGTAAGTGGTGAAGCAAGGCTTCAGGTGTCTCTCTGTCTCTCTCCCTCTCTCCCTCCCCACATCCCTCTCAATTTCTGGTTGTCTCTATCCAAAAAAAATAAAAATAAAAATAAATAAAGATAATAAAAAGGACTTACTGTTTTAAAATTTTATTTAATTAATTAATTTATTTATTTATTTTGCCTCCAGGGTTATTGCTGGGGCTCAGTCCCTGCACCATGAATCCTCTGATCCTGGAGGCCATTTTTCCCCTTTTTTGTTGCCCTTGTTGTGGTTATTATTGTTGTTGTTGATGTCGTTCCTTGTTGGATAGGACAGAGAGAAATGGAGAGAGGAGGGGAAGACAGAGAAGGGGAGAGACAGACACCTGCAGACCTGCCTCACTGCCTGTGAAGCGACGCCCCTGCAGGTGGGGAGCCTGTAGCTGGAACCAGGATCCTTATGCAGGCCCCTACCTTTGTACCACGTGTGCTTAACCCGCTGCGCTAGCGCCCAACCCCGGAACTTAACTGTTGTTTAAAAAAAAGAATTTAAAGAGTCCTAAAAGAACTTTCTGAGAGTGATAGATGGGATTATCTTTATTAACAATTATTATTGCATTAATATGTATACTTTTTTGTATCATATGTAATTTATTGTGTTGCACATGCTTCCATATGCCAAAACTACTAAATTGTTTATTTCAAATATGTGGCTTATTAAGTTCAGTATATATAAATTATACTACTATAGAATTTTTTTATGTATATTCTGATTGGAAATGTTTGTAAGTATATTTTGTGGAGGAAGCACTGCACTGCTGACCCTTTTTTGGGGTTGCTTTCCAGTGAAAAAATTATTTCAGGGGGTCGGGCGGTAGCGCAGCGGGTTAAGTGCACATGGCTCAAAGCGCACGGACCGGCTTAGGGATCCCGATTCGAGCCCCAGCTCCCCACCTGCTGGGGGGGGGGGGGTCGCTTCACAAGTGGTGAAGCAGGTATGCAGCTGTCTATCTCTCTGTCTCCCCATCTCTCTCCAGGAGCAATAACCCTGGAGGCCAAAAAAAAATATATATATATATTTCAAACGTTCTTAGTAATATAAGCTGCATAGTTAAAAATGTAGAAACATGCAAAGTGCAAGGACTGGCGTGGTCGCTTCACAGTCGGTGAAGCAGGTCTGCAGGTGTCTATCCTTCTCTCCCCTTTTCTATTTTCCCCTCCTCTCTCCATTTCTCTCTGTCCTGTCCAACAAGGACAACATCAATAACAACAACAATAATAACTACAATAATAAAGGGAATAAATAAATAATTAAGTAAATATTTTTTTTAAATGAAGAAGTAGTTCCTTGGGAGTTTAGTTATTAGGTGAGATTGGGATTTACTCCAGACAACATTCAGATATGTTTATATATATATTTTTTTAATGTGAACTGTCTTGGATACTGCTACTCTTTTTTGACACAGAATTGTGTATTTCTGCAAATCTTTATCAAATTGTATGGATGTTATTTCTTCTTCAGCAGATGAATCTCTATTATATGACAATGTGTTAAGATCCAAAATTATTCCACTTTAAATCTAGAATTTAGAAAAAGTCCTTGTGCTTTTCGATGCATCTCTATACATGCTGGCTTTACCAATCACTTTATCTTATGCATATGTCCGTTACAAATCACAAGAGACTCAGGTTGTGAAATACTTTATTTATCTCTGTATCTTGTTAGTTCTGGGTAAGAAAGAAGATAAACAGCAACAGATGAAATTTCAAAGTTGAAATGGAAACTGCTCATCCTTTCAACTTAGTTAATACAGATTCATTTTGTGTGATTTCCTCAAAGGACGGCTTTCTTTCTTCTTCTAGTTTGTTGTGTGTATTAGTCTCACGAGGTTTAGTTTAACTGTTGGCACAGATTGGGATAAGGGCTCCATGACAACTCACCTCCTTTATCATCCATAGACACTGTACTTTTGCAGAAATCACTAGGATAGTAATGTCCTATTTATTAATAAATAAATTAATCTCCCCATCTCCCTTGATTTCTCTCTAGTAATGTCTTATTTGGATTATTATTTAAGGACTAACAAAATAGCCGACTTGGATAATGTAACTGCTCTGCCATATCTCTGACCCACATTTGAGCTTGGCCCCCACTGCATTGAATGAAGTCTTTCCGATGCTATGATCTATGATATTCTGTCTCTCTCTGTCTGTCTGTCTCTCTCTCTCTGTCTGTCTGTCTGTCTCTCTCTCTCCCTCTCTCTCTCTCACACACACACACACACACACACACACACACACACACACACACACACACACACACACCACCTTTGTATTTTGACAAAGCCTGGAGCAGGAAAGCTCTGGAAATGACAAGAAAAATTAGTTAATCAATTAATCTTGACTAAAAATATTGCTGAAATTCCGCTTTTTAAAAGAAAATTATTTTTAACTATTTTATTTTCTGAACAGAACACTGCTCCCTTCTGGTTTATGGTGGTGCTGGGATTGAATCTGACACATCAGAGCCTCAGGCATGAAAGTCTTTTTGCATAACCATTGTGCTGTCTCCCCAACCTGAGATCCTGCTTTCTGAAATTATGTGCAGTAGTAGTGTGCTTTAGGAAACCCCTCAGTATAACAATATAGGTTTGAACATTATTCAGCTTTATTACATTACTTGAAGCATGAAGGAATTGCTAGTTTTATAAGTTTTTGCTTCAGAATTCCATGTGTATAGTAAGAGAGAGGGGGAAGGTGCAAACAGAGAGAGAAAGGGGAGGGAGACACAAAGCACTGAAGTTTCTACACTGTAGTGAGGGCCAGACTTAACTCACGGCAGAGTTGCAGTTCACTATCTGGGTGAACTATTTCACAGGCCCCTGATTTTTCAGTTTATTATTTGTTTATTTTTACTAATCAGTTATGGCTTATGGTGATGACAGGGGATTAAACCTGGGACTTTGGGGCCTCAGGTGTGAGACACTCTTTGTATAACCATTATGCTGTCTACAACCTCCCCCATTTCCTTATGGCCTTTCTCTCAAAAATAGTCTGGGGTTAGGGTACTCTTTTGAAGAAGAGTCAACTGGGAACCTAGAGAAAAAAAAAAAGTATTTTACCAGATTATACTCCAAAAGTGTACAATGCCATAGCAATGTAGTGCAGACCTCGAGGCAAATAATAATAATAATAATAATAATAATAATAATAATAATAATAAAGTCTCAGAGGAACACATCCTCTTTGAATAACATCCCTCCCTGGGAAACTTATCCAGGGAGTTCAATGGGGCAGGTCACCAGAGGAGGACACAAAGGGGCAAGTACAAGGCATCCATGTGCATCACTTGGCCCCTGCACTGACCACACGAAACCTTCCCTGGGACTGGAAGAGGCTTGATATGGCAAACCTCAAATGTATCACTTTGTGGATTCCTGGCACTTTCCTTGTTTTTGATGTGCAATGAAACACTGATGCATCCTTTGAACATTGCTGCAGCTTGATGACCTGGGGGAGCCTGCAAGGGGGAAGAAAAGTTATCTGTTGCAGTTCTAAATCAAGTTTTAAAACAACAAAACATATTAATATCTGTAGCTAGAAGGGAAATGTTTGGAGCTGTGTAACTGGCAGGCAGGAGTGTAGCAACTGAAGAAGAGATGATTCTTGGGCCAGTTTTGGACACAGTCTGAACTCGACTAAAAGAAACCCAGGCAGACTCTCTGTCTGGTTTCCCAGTCAAGTCAGAGGGGACAGTCCTGGCAGTACTATGGATTCGGAGACTCGGATAGATATAAACAGCAAAAGTCTCAACCGTGTGGCTATAAAAAGACCTGTTTTTTTTTTTTTTTTTATGATGTATCCATTGTTTAAGAGCAAGCAGTAAGTTTTGTTTAACATCTATTCCTATGCAGTTCAAAAAACCAGAATTCTTTCTGCTTGTATACTTAAGCTCTTTCAGATGTTTGTATTGTGTAACATTTTCTCCAGATTTTTCTTTTAATGTATGTTTTTTTTTCCCCTCTCTTTCTCACAATCTGTTAAAAGATCAGTTTGTGTGAATCTTAACACTGGGATGCTATTTCATGGTTTTAATTTGAATGTGAGTTGTTGCAGCTGGAAGCATGATTAATGGCACAGACTTGTTTGCTGCAAAAACAGATGATCTTTTACATTTAGTCAAAATGCATTGAAAAATTGACTTGGTTATATATTGCACTGACATTAGTCACGTTTTAGTTAACATTCGAATTCTGGTTGTACTTTGAATCAATCGTAAGCATGTAGATGTGAATGTCTGGCATTGTAATGAACTATTGAAGGTATTTGAAGTAGGACTTTTAAATTGCATTTAAATCTATATTGTTTGTTATTTGAACAGCCAGAGGTGTCTTATTGTTGTTTTGGCAAACCGGTCACTAAGTCTGGGAGTCAGTATACAAAAGAGAGAAAGCATGATGATAGCATGTAGCAATCTACTACTTGATTGAGAAAGCATGATGATAGCATGGAGCAATCTACTACTTGATTGAGAAAGCATGATGGTAGCATGGAGCAATCTACTACTTGATTGCTCCTGTGTTTACAGTGTGCCTCTGTAGTAGAGTAAAGTTCCTGGCCACCATACCTACTGGCATTTTGAAAAGACCTGAGGTGCACAAGGCAAGACCGTGTTTTACAAATGACCTGAATTCTGGGTTGTGCTGGCATTTACAGCAGTGGTCTAAATGATCCTTTTTAAAAGTACAGGACAGCAAAGTTGTGTAGGCAAAATTGCCCATCACTTTTGAGGCCCGCTAGGGCATTCTACCTTTCAGTTGTTTCATCTTATAAAAATAAAACTGCATATGTCATATCAGATCTTACTTAGTCAAACTTGTTACATCAGATAGGAATTCACTCTTGTCAAATTTCGAGGTGTGACTGTGCCATCTCAGACTGAGTACTTCCACAGCATTGGAGACTGGGGTCTCAGAAAGTGTGTTTCTGTGCCACGTTTGAAGAGTTTTAATGGTCACAATTTACTGTCATTTACCAAAAATGTTACTTTCTGCTTCTTTGTTAAAACCAACTCAGTTCTGCTTTGTGGAACCACACTTTGCAAGTCATATATCTTCCCTAGACTGTTATTCATGAGACTTGGCTATCATTTTCCAAGTTAAATATCTTGCCTTTCTCCAGCTAGTTCCCATAATAGGCACTCTCCAGGCCCATCACCATGCAATTGTGTTCATCTAAACAAGTCTTAAATTGTGGTGGTTCTCGTAAACGCATATCCAGAAACATGACTCTCTTCCTGTGATCTCACCAGGGACGCTCTCCTCTCTCTTCTTCAGACCCTGCATGTCTCTCAGGGTCGATAATGTGACCACAGCGCCTCGCTGGCTCATATTTGATATGCTGTCAAAACACTTACCTGGTTTATCAAGTCTTTTCCATTCTGTTCTTGGCAGAGTTTTGCTCTTTGCTGTTTTTTTGGTTTTTGTTTGTTTGTTTGTTTGTTTTTCCTCCAGGGTTATCACTGGAGCTCGGTGCCTGCACCACGAATCCACTGCTCCTGGAGTCAATTTTTTTCCCTTTTGGTGCCCTTGTTTTTTGTTTGTTTGTTTGTTTTATCATTGTTCTGGCTGTTATTGTTGATGTCGTTGTTGTTGGATAGCACAGAGAAATGGAGAGAAGAAGGGAAGACAGAGACCTGCAGACCTGCTTTACCACCTGTGAAACAACTCCCCTGCAGGTGGGGAACCAGAGGCTCAAACCGAGATCCCTATGCCGGTCCTTGGTGCTTTCTACCATGTGCGCTTAACTGCTGCACTACCGCCTGGCCCCCCACCCATTCTTTGCTGTTTAATTCCAAATCCCAGACATTACTTCTATCTCTGTTAAATTTCATTGTGTAAGCTCTGGCTGCTCATTGTTGATGCTTGTCAAGAACGTTTTGACGTTTTTCTTCTGTCATCCAACATATTGGGAATTTCTCCCCTATCCCCCATGAAATCATGAAATCATGAAATGACTCCTTCAAAGCTTTCATTTAATTAAAATTTATAAACATGTATCAAATAGTCTACTCTTTGCCAGTCCCATGCTCCCTTCTCAGGATAACAAGATGGCTAGAATGTAATAATTCCTTCAGGGAACTCACAGGCTATAGGGAATAGTAGACATGTAATTATATAACTATAATGCAGTGTGATAATTGCTATAATCGAGTTATGTGCAAAGTGCTGTGAGAACCAAGCTTGGTTGCAAATCATAGAAGAGCTAGCCTCTTCTATATTGGCACAGACCCATGAATTTGGGAGTATGGCTGTTAATTCAGTTATAATGCTGCCTAACTACTGTCATCTGATTTACTTTTCTCCTTTAATCTCGCCCAAGGATATAGCAAGAGACTTGTTATATATTTTGTTGATGATCTCATGCTGTGGTATTCCCAAAATGTACCAACCTGGCAGCCGGTCCAAAAGGAACTCAGAGTTATTTTGAAAGACTTATTCTTAGTGACCTCGTGGTTGTTTCTAATGGTCCTGTGTTTTTTAAAAATCTTAAGATGACATTCGCCTTTCCCCAACATTCTAGTAATTTTCCTGTTTTTCATGATGACATAGCTATGCTTAGGGTAGCTTTGTGATGACATTTGAATTTCTTTGCTATCTTGGTATGCAATCTGTCTGGAGACCTGAATTATCTAAAAGAAGTTTGACACTCTCTTATCTTCAAATTTACCTTTCTCTTAACTCTTTCCAGATTGAAAAACCATCCATTTTATGCCATCTTTGGTAGTCTGTGAGTGTTTTCTTTCTTATCTGTTATTAATGTTTTGCAAACATACACTTATGCATCTATCCTGTCTTTTAATATGAAAAACCAAACAAACAAAATACCGCATGTATCTGGAAATTGTTCACCTGTAGAGCAGACGCTTTCTGTATACAGACCTGGGTTGGATCCTCTAGCCGCTGCCTAAGAGGACCAAGGACAGTGGAAACTTCACAAGCGTTAGAGAGGCGCTGTGGTATCTTGTTCTCTCTCTCTCTCTCTCCCTTCCTCTCTCCTTTTGTCTCTCTCTTCTGATCTAGAATAAAGTCTCCACCAAGAGTGGTGGGGTTGCATAGACACAATACTACAGTGAGACCCTAGTGGCAAAAAGGAGCAAAGCGTGTGTGTATTTTTTTTTTGCCTCCAGGGTTATTGCTGGGACTCGGTGCCTACACTACAAATCCACTGCTCCTGGAGGCCATTTTACCCTTGTATTGTTCTTGTTGTTTATCATTGTTGTTGTTATTACTATTATTGTTATTGCTGTCATTGTTGTTGGCTAGGACAGAGAGAAATGGAGAGAGGAGGAGAAGATAGAGAGGGGGAGAGAAAGACAGACACCTGCAGACCTGCTTCACCACCTGTGAAGTGACCCCCCCTGCAGGTGGGGATCTGGGGGCCGAACCGGAATCCTTACGCAGGTCCTTGTGCTTGGCCCCGTGTGTGTGTGTGTGTGTGTGTGTGTGTGTGTGTGTGTGGTGTGTGTGTGTGTGTGTGTGTGTGTGTGTGTGTGTGTTTCTTCCTGTTTTTCATCATCACTGAAATTTATCTGTGTATATTTTTTCATTTTGTGATTCCAAATATGACTAATTTTTTGTTCTGGGTGAATTTCCAACTTAAAAGACCTTTTTCAAGAAAAAAAGTTTTTATTATCTTTATTTATTTATTGGATAGAGACAGACAGAAACTGAGAGGAAAGCAGGAGATATAGAGGAAGAGAGACACCCACAGCCCTGCTTCACCACTCGCAAAGCAGCAGGTGGGGACCAGGGGCTTGAACCTGGGTCCTTTCACACTGTAATGTGTGCGCTTAACTAGGGGTGCCACCACCAGCCCCTGTTAAAAGGGCTTTGGATGGGTAGTTCATAGTTTAATGTATTACTGATCAAAATCTCAGCTGACTTTATATTACTAAGTTTACAAGGGACTAAAATATTACGTTTAATTTTACCATCTATACACACACGCACTCACGCACACACACGTTTGAATTTTGGTATTTCTTCTCCCAGATGTACATACTTCCCTGTGATCAAATGTGTTTTAATATTTTTTAATGAGGTAGTCAAATGATAATTTAAAACATTTTAATTTTGTTTCTCATCATAGTATAGGACCTCATTATAATCGCTTCTAAGTGTTCCAGTGAAGTCTTTTAGGTCATTTCGTCTGAAAATGATGAGCATCTTGTCTTCTTTCCAGTAGTTCTACCTCTTGTGTCAGTCGCCTGACTTAGTTCATTGGCTAGAACGTTACAATGTTAAGTAACTCAGTGACAGTGGGTTCATATTAATTTTTATACCCTCTGGATGTAGTGGAATAGTTGACACATAGCTAATATTTGCTGGATTGAATTTACTTAAATTTACTGTTAAACAACTTTGATGTGTAGTTAGCAGACTAAAAGACTGTATGTAAATAGCAGTAGTGCAAAATGAAAAGTTACACGTGAAACTGACAACTACAGATAACAAACTACTCCGATTCAAGTGGGGGAATAACCATGTAGACATGCAGAAAAGGAAATGCTTGTGGCACAGCTGGACTTTCTTGAAGGACTTGAGTGTGAACTGCACTGGAATAGCTCTCCCTGTTGGTCTAGTGGTCAGGATTCAGCGCTCTCCCTGCTGCGGCCCCCGGGGTTCGATTCCCGGTCAGGGAAGCGGAGTTTTTCACAAAACTACACTGGAATATATACAAACAGGATAGGGTAGACAGCCAGCAGAATGGAAAGAACTACACAGAGGTTGCAGCATTTGGGAAGCATGGCTTATCCCTTTGTGTAAGTGACTTGGTATAAGAAAAAAAAAAAAGTGAGCCATTCATTTTAACCACCAGTTAGATTCCTCTAATGGTACTGGAGAATTTGACGGTAGAGGGATTACTTGGCTCCTGTCACCCGGTACCTTGAGTGGTGGTCTACACTCTGTGAGCAGTGTTTGGCAAGGTTGTTCACATTGTCTGACAAAGTACTGACTGCCAGTACTTTATGACATTGGAATACACAGAAGTGATGACAAGAAATTATGGCCTAGGCCCAGACTAGGGGTCCCAGCACATCCTTGATCCTTCTGACCTATGTCCTTTTGAGGTAGAAGTTAAGATTTTTATTCAGTCAGTATTTCCTCTTATACTTTTATTTTTAAAATTTTGTTTATTATTAATTTATTTGTTTTAGAGGATTAATATTTTACAGTCAACAGTAAATGCAATAGCTTGTACATTCATAACATTTCCCAGTTTTCCACATAACATTAAACCCCTACTGGGTCCTTTGCCATCATGTTCCAGAACGTCTTTTACTTGAGTGAAATACACGAATTCCAGTTCAAGTTCTCTTATACTTTTAATTTAAAGTCTTTGTTTTGTTTGGTATTTTGGAGCTTACTACCAGACAGACCATCTCCTTCCCTCCACACAGACATCAGACTTTTCCCTTTCTGTATGTGGATCCAGTTTCCAATTCAAGTACCAAGAGTACCGTTTCACTTAATTTTCTTTGGAATCCTGACTTTAGTTGTACAAAAACTGGCCTTTGTCCCAGTTTCTTTCATTCCTTACCCATATTGAGGTTACCAAAGATCATTCTAGATTTGTCAGATGTATGCCATTGTGCTTGTTTTGTTCTACTTGATTTTGATTTTCTGATCCTCTTGAGAATAACTCTTTTTATTTTTCTGGTTTTTTTCTTTTTAATTGCCACCAGGGTTATCGTTGGGGCTAGATGCCAGCACTGTGAATCCACTGCTCCCAGCAGAAATTTACCCCTTTGCCCCCCTTTCCTTCTTTTCTATTTTTTTTATAGTAGAGAGGAAATTGAGAAAGGAGGGGGTGGGGAGAGGGAGAAAAACACCTGTAGACCTGCTTCACTATTTGTGAAGTGCCTCCCCTGCAGGTGGGGAGCAGGGGCTCAAACCCAGTCCTAGAGCATAATGACATGTTCACTCAACCAGGTGCACCGCTGCTTGGCCCCTGAGATTAATTCTGTATTAAATATTAGCACAGCTGAATCTTGACGTGAAATTCTTTCAAAAATGACATAGGTTTCCCCAACAAATAACAATTTTTAAAAATCTGTTAATTTTTCTAGGGAAGTAGTATGTGGCCCTGATACTACACTTAATCAAATTGTTTCTAGACTTTTAATGTGAAAGAAGTGTTATAGACTATAAACAAAATCACCTTAAGGAATGATTTTTTTTTTTCTACAAAAGTACTTAATGAAAGAAGTAAGTATAAAAGACCACAGTATCATAATTGGACAATATTAGAGCTCCACTGGCTGTTATATTAACAAAGAGGGTGCTATTCAGAGCATTTTTTCTCGACATTTAATAAATTAAATTTCTTTTAAAATTTTTTTTAAATTATCTTTATTTATTGGATAGAAACAGGTAGAAATCGAGAGGGAAGGGGATGATAGGGAAGGAGAGAGACAAAGAGACAACTGCAGCCCTGCTTCACCACTTGTGAAGCTTTTCCCCTGCAGGTGGGAACGGGGGGGGGGGGCGGTAAACCCTGCATCCTTGCACCTTGTAACATGTGTGCTCAACCAGGTGTGCTACCACCTGGCCCCAATAAATTAAATTTCTTAAGTATATTAAATTACCTATGATATTTAAGACATTTTAATACTGAGCGTGGATTAACGCTTGCAATTTGATTGTAAAATAGTATAATCCTTGTGTGATACACAATTCATACACATCTCATACAGATGTTTTGGAAATGCATGAAGATAAATTTTTAGTGCTGAAATGTTACTTGACTGACTGAATATTAGATGATTTTTAACAATTTGTAATTAATTTCCTTTAGATGTAATGATATCATTGTGACTGCTTTTTAGAAATTCTTATAGAGATATAGACCAAAATATCTACATATGAAAATATATAATATCTGAGATTTGTTTCAAAATAATATAGCAGATGTTAGAATGAGATCAGATTGGGCAGAATTAATGATTATCTGATTGAGACTGAATGATGGAGTTCATCATACTTTTCTGATTACTTGTATATGCTTAAAATTCTCCATGACCTTAATGAAAATATCAAGAACATAACTCATCATTTATTTGAGGGACATCAAAAACCCTACATTACTGTGAAAGGGACTTTTCATGTTGCATTTAATCTGAAATTCTGTGTTTTTTACTTCTGTTCTTTGCCTCTTTTTTCATAGCTATCTCCCCCCTTTTTCTTTTTAACCATTAAATTTCTTGGCTTAAGGTTCTTTTTCTTTTCCTTCCTTTTCTTCTTTTCTTTCTTCCTCTCTCCCTGTCTCTCTTTCTCTCTCTTTCTTTCGTAACTATTTCTTCCTGATTACTGTCCATGCACCTAACTCTAGTGGTTTCTTTCTCTCCTCTGTCTCCCACATGATGATTTCCTGATTGTAATATACTCTGAGATAGGAGCCAAGAAGCTATAACATTTTTCAAAGCAGGCTTCCATATGGGTCTGAGGAACTTTGTAAAGTATTAATTTGGGGATATCTCTTTCAGCTGGCTCATGATTCTTAGTTATTAATTGTGTTTTAGATAGTTAAGGAATCCTATAAATATTTATTTGTTTTTTTTTTATAAACAGTCATGTGCTTTGAAACTGTAACAAGGAGGATTGAATTTTTTTATTGCGTGACAAATGACAAATGCCTGACTTATTGAAAAGAAACTTGTTTTCCATTTTTTTTATTATTTCAAGAGTCAGAAAAATAAATACAATCTTATGAGTACTACACACATTGTTAAGTAGAAATATTAATGGCATAGGGCCATAAAGATATTGTCTATCTTGTGACCTGCTAGAATGTGAATTCATGAGTCAGGCAGGAGGCATATCTACTTAGTTCACCACTGTTGTCCTCGCGTTATGCCTGTGTCTGCATATAGAAACCACTTAATAAACATGATTCTATGAATGAACTATCCACAAGATTTGGTCTTAAAATGTGTATGAGCTGGTAGCTACTAATGACACAGAGAAAAAGCAATCAAAGGAAAATGCATAGTGTAGTTTCAAAGTATCCAAAGTTCTTGGCAGTTAAAGGCGGGCAGTAAATTTATATGATTGATGATTAACTATCAGGGATAAGGGATAAGAGGTTAAGAATGACTCTTAAGGTTAGATTGGGTGACTGCCAGTCCACAGTCAGGGAAAGGAATGCATGGCGAGAATAAGTTCATCTGAGGGCAAGTTAAATTCAAAGTACCTAGGAGGGAATATATAACAGAATGCAACTCCAAAAACTCATTTACTGAGTATCTATAATTGTGGATGATATATATATATATATATATATATATATATATATATATATATATATGAATATACAGTCTCTGTGTGTCTATGTCTTTATGGAATTATAAAATGTAGATTATCTTCTTATTGCCTTGTACATCTGCTTATATATTGTTTGTAAGAATGTATACCTTTAAAGTGACTTTTGAACTAAGACTGTGAGCGTAGGTGTGTACAGGTGCCTGTATTTATTGGGTGAATTGTCTGACTTTTTAGTGCTTCTTTAAAAAAAATTTTATTGGTGATGTAATATTGATGTACAGAATTATAAAATAACAGGCGTATAATTCCACACCTTTCCCACCACCAGAGTTTGGTGCCCTCCATGGAAACTGCAGTAGTTCTTCCAAGATCACATATATGGGTTGACTATCCTATCTTGTTTTTAATTTAAGTATTTTATTTATTTATTAATGAGAAAGGTAGGAGGAGAGAGAGAGAGAACCAGATATCACTCTGGTACAGGTACTGCTGGAGATTGAGCTCAGAGCCTTATGCTTGAGAGTCCAATGCTTTATCCACTGCACCACCTCCCAGACTTCTGATTATTATTTCTATAACTATCAGTCTATATTTATATATATTTGCTCCCCGCCCCCCCCCCTGCGCTTCTTTTTTCTGTGTGGTCCTGCTTCTGCTTCCTCCTTTGCTGAGTCACAACTACTACTTTTGAGTGTCCTTCCTTTTTTTTTTTTTTTTCCTCCTCTTTTCGAGTATTGATGGAGTTGGAGTTCAGAGCCCTCTGGTCATTTTCCCCTAACCTTTCTCCCCCCTTTGGGATTATGGGCCAGAATTTCTTAATGGGTGCAGAGGGTGGAAGTTCTGTCTTCTGAATTGCTTCTCCGCTGGACATGGGTGTTGACAGGTCGATCCACACCAGTTGTCGTCGGCTTCTTGAGGTCTTGAGGTTCATAGTGAGGCCATCACATTTCTGATTCCTGAAGAGCGAAATCATGAAGTCTTCAAAACAAAGATTTGGAATGAAATGGATAGTGTAGTTTTCCTTCTCCCAATTTTTAATAAATTTTTGTTTGTTTATTTACTTATTTATTTAGGATAGAGACAGAGGTAAATTGAGAGGGAAGGGCAAGATGGAGAGAAACCTGCAGCACTGTTTCACTATTCATGACGCTTCCCCTGCACTTCATAAGTGGGGGTTGGGGCCTTTCCCCCAGGTCCTTGTGCGTTGTAACGTGGTCTCTACCCAGCACCATGCCTCCTAATTTTTTTTTTATGAAGTTAAACCTCTTGTATCAAAACAAACAATTTAAAATCACTAACAAGTGGATGGTAAATGTACTGAAAATAAAAATTTTAGGACACTGGGCTTATATCAGATTGGCACGCTTTTTTATATGTTTGCCCTATAACTTTTCACTTATGGAGACTAAGAAGGGCATGGAGGCAGTAGCATGTCCTCATTAAACAACTATGAAAGTTCTAACCTAATAAGAGATCGTTAAGAAAATTCAGTGTTGTGGAACTCTACCGGATACTGATAAAGCTTTTCTTCTCATGTAATGTGTTCTCGGCCCTTAGGCAAATATATTCTCTAGCTATCTCAATCTAAATAAAATTTAGACAGTAGGTTAGCATCTTTTCAATTTCATTGTCTCCCTCTTTTGAGTATGCTCTTCATGGGAAAGTGTGTTTGGAAGTGAAGTGTTTGACCTCAGGCAGTGTTTCAAATTCATTTGTCTTTTCTTGGGTGAGTGTGTGAGTTCCTAATCTTTTTATGCTGTGACACTCTGTCTTATGAAGCCCTGTGTTCCCAAGTGCTTGGATGACACATACACACTTATGTTTGAAACTTAATTAAAATTAATTTCATTTTGAGAGCTCCACTTGCCTCTTGAGATAATTGGAGATATCGCATAGCATCAAAGACAGAAGGTTGGCAATTACTGATTTAGTGAGTTAGTTGCATGTGAAGAAATCTGTTTAATGGCATATGTGATGTAGTAGGCTAATCTTGTTTTAATACATAGTAATTGTGTAAAAAAGGAAGTCTGATTACCCTGAGATACCACTTTAATGATTCATTCATCTTGCTTTGGTTCTAGAAACGTTTCATTTAGAATTATTGAAGTGGAGTGATCATACCACAGGCATTCCCTTTATAATGGCAGTTTTGAGGCACAATTTTTACATCACAGAAAAGACAAAAAAGGACTTCCCTGATTTAGAAAGAAGCTCCGTAAGTAGAAGAGAGTTTCAGACAAGAATTAAGACAAGAAGGGAGTATATGAGGGAGGGTATTTTAGATTCTGTAGAAATGTGAGACTGCTTAATACTCAAATCCATAAGCAAATAATTCACATATTCACTCTTTCCCTGAGTTGCTAATAACCTAACAAATGCTGAATGTGGGCTCTGCGTCTGTCTTCATAGCAACGTGGAGACATGGGTGATCCTGCTAAACAAGTAAGAACTTGGGGTGGGGGTGGGGTGCCATTTAACAAGGTTAATAGAGCTGTGGAGATAGTTAGTACCTAGTAAAAGTGGAGTTTTTACACAAGGGCTGCAAAAGGGCGATGAGAAAATTCATCGTGAGTAGTTAATTGCAATAATTCCGAAGAGGGAGGGACTTTGTTTGCCTTTGTTCTATTCATAATCCACCTTCATTTTGTTTCAAAGTAGTCCTTGGCAGGAGAAAGAGGGGAGGGAAATGGAAGGGGGGAGAAGGGAGGGGAGGTGAACTCAACTTTAGCCTGTACTTCTTTTATTTTTAATTTTTTTATTAGTGATTTAATAATGATAGACAGGATGGTGGTACAATTCCATACAGTTTCCACCAGCAGAGTTCCACATCCCATCCCCTCCATTGGAGGTTTCCCTGTTCTTTATCCCTCTGGGAATATGGACCAAAGATCTTTATGGGAAGCAGAAGGTGGGAGGTCTGGCTTCTATAATTGCTTCTCTGCTGGACATGGACATTGACAGGTCAATCCATATCCCAACCCCCCTCCCCAGCCTGTTTTTATTTTTCTTTAGTGGGGTAAGGCTCTGGGGAGGTGGGGTTCCAGGAAACATTGGTGGGTTTGTCTGCCCAGGAAAGTCAGGTTAGCATCTTGGTAGCATCTGCAACTTGGTGGCAGGCAGAGTATTGGAGCTTGAGGATTGACATCCCAGTCCTGCCATTTCTGGACACAGTCTGAAGTGAAACATGTCGAGGTGGCCTTCACTGCATTGATTTGGTTGAGATCAGCAGATGCAGTATCACATGGTATGGATCAAGGGAAGCATGCAGGAAAACACGCAAAGCCCCAGAGGTTCCAGGACTGAGAGAAATACGGGCTTATAGAGAATGAAGCAGGTTCCTTGCTGTTTTAGAGTTTAAGAAGGCAATAAATAATTATGATTATAACCAAGTTATTTAGAAACTTCATTTACTTTGAAAATCTCATGGTTAGGATTACTGTACTATAGAAGACAGTACCATGATTTTTTATGCTATTTACAAATAACTATATCTTATATACTAAGACTATATCTTATATAATAAGACCAGTTACTTCTGGTCTAAGATTATAGGTGATTTAATATTTCAAAAAATTATTATTAGAAATGAATTAGCAATTCAAGCCCAATGTTAAAAGTCAGTCAACTAGTTTACTCATCTGAAACCTTAAGTACTTAGATTAAAAAAACTGGTCTGTGCATTAAAAAGCTTGAGACATTCAATCTATTTTTTCCCCTCTCATATTGATTAAATAGTGATTTATATTGGGAGTCAGCGGCAGTGCAGCAGGTTAAGGGCACATGATGCAAAGCACAAGGATTGAGCCCCCAGCTCCCCACCTGCAGGGGAGTCACTTCACAGGGGGTGAAGCAGGTCTGCAGGTGTCTCTCTTTTTCTCCCTGTCTGCCTTCCCCTCTTCTCTCCATTTCTCTCTATCCTATCTAACAACAATGGCATCATCAACAATAATAATAACTACAACAACAAGGTCAACAGAAAGGGAAAATAAATATTAAAAAATTAAATAAATAAAAAATAAAAAATAGTGATTTATAAGACTGTAAGTTAATGAGAGTATATATTAACACCATTACTGCCACCAAAGATCTGTGTCCCTACCCTCACCCCCACTACAGTGGAGCTGAAAATCTACCCTCCTCCCACCCCACCCCCAGAGTTTTTTACTTTGATGCAATACTACAATCTCAAACTCTGCTTTCTGTTTCCCTTTCTGTTCTGCTTTCTCAACTTCTGTTTATGAGTGAGATCATGCCATACTCATGTCTTTCTGGCTAATCTCACTTAACACAATTCCTACACGCTTCATCCAAGATGGGTTGAAAAAGGTGGGTTCATTATTCTTAATAGCTGAGTAGTGTTCCATTGTGAAAAAAAAAAAAATATATATATATATATATATATGTCACAACTTTCTCAGCCACTCATCTGTTGTTGGACACCTGAGTTGTTTTCAGGTTTTGGCTATTATGAATTGTGCTACTTTGAACATAGGTGTACACATATCTTTTTGGATGAATGTGTTTGACTCCTTGGGCTATATCCCTAAAAGAGGAATTATTGGGTCATAAGGAAGGTCAATTTCTAGCCCTGTAAAGGTTCTCCAGAGTGCTCTCCACAGGGGTTGGAGCAATTTACATTCCCACCAGCAGTGCAGGAAGGTTCCTTTGTCCCTACAACCTCTCCAGCATTTGTTGTTGTTGTCATTGTTTCTGATGTGTGACATTCTAACAGGGTTAAGGTGGTATGTCATTATTGTCTTATTTGCATTTCTCTGACAATCAGTGACATGGAGCAATTTTTCGTATCTGTTGGCCTTTTGTATCTTTTCTGCAGTGAATATTCTTTCCCCACTTTTGAATTGGGTCATTTGCATTTTGTTGCTAATTTTGATGAGCCCTATATATTTTGGTTATTAGCCTCTTGTCTGATGGATGTATGGCATGTAAATATCTTCTCTCATTCTGTGAGCAGTCTCTTTGGGAAAACCTATACTTTTCAACTATCACTACTAAAACCAAGTGAGTCAAGTTAAAAAAATTATTGACCATTTACACATTTTTTTAATTATCTTTATTTATCTGTTAGCTAGAGACAACCAGAAATTGAGAGGGAAGGGGGGGAGAGAGAGAGAGGGAAAGAGAAAAAGAGACACCTGCAGCACTCCTTCACCACTCATAAAGCTTTCCTCCTACAGGTGGGGACCGGGGATTCAAACCTGGGTCCTTGCACATTGTAACATCTGTGCTCAACCATGTGCGCCACCACCCAGCCCCTGACCACTCATGCCATTTGTAACAACTATTATATGAGACTGTCACCTAAATTTTAGGTTGCTTCATCATACTTTCTTTTTAAATCTAACGGGTGGCATCCAAACTGAAACAAAAACAAAAACAAAAATCAACCAAAAACATGAATTTCCATTTGAAGGGTAAACCCCACTTTTTGGAGGAGAGGGCATGTTGGAGAGAAAAATCTGTCTGAATAGCAATGGTAAGAAGAACTTGGGGAATATATATTAATAGAGTCGTAGGAGATAGATGATAAGAGAAGAAAGATTCACCCCAAATAAAAACGTGGCTAGTTTTTATAGCATTGGCTGTAGTAGAAATTGTAGAGGATCTTAGGCTTTTTCTCAGCTGTTTTCAGCATCTGGTAGGTGTACTGTCACTTCCAGCAAAACAGCTGGGTCCTAGAACTGATGTGTATTTTATATACTGCTGCTTTATTGAACTTATTAGTTATTTCCAGTAATTTTTTGGTGGAGTCTTTGGGTTCTATAGGTATACATTAGCAAATAGTGATGGTTTGATTTGTCCCGTTGCATACCTTTATATACCTTTGATCTCTTTACCTCTCTCTTTTAATTTGAGGGGATTCGTGGTTTGCAGTATATACAGATGTTGGTACATGAGTAAAATTTCTGTTTTCTGTAAAACACTCTTACCCTTAGCCTAGATCTTCTTTTACCAGCATGCCCCAGAACCTAAAAGCCTACCCCATCCTCACACACCCCAGAGTTCTTTACTTTGGTGCAATGCACCAAGCCGAGTCCAAGTTCTACTTTGTGTTTCCCTTCTGTTCTTATTTCTCAACTTCTGTCTGTAACTGAGATCATCCCATATTCATCCTTCTCTTTCTGGCTTATCTCGCTTAACATGATTCCTTTAATGTTCATCATAGTCCATAATTTAAGTGAGACTTAGTACAATGGAGTTTCTAGTTCTTAGTGCAGTGTTTGTGATGAAACTTGGTGACACTGGGATTGAACCTTATCATTTTCCTTAACAAAGTAAGTTAACAAATAGAGGGGAGATATTTTTACTGTAGAATTCTTTCACATTATATTATATCTACTTAATTATCTCCTTGAACACCCCTGAGCATGCCAAGCATTCTCATCAAAACAACACTCAACTCTTCTTACTGGTAGTGCCAGACAGAGATCCTAATGAATTCTTGATTTTTGTTGATTCTCACCCACAATGCTTCTTTTCTGTAACATGTTGTATGACAAATACCAAGGAATTATTCTTTTTTTTTTTATTTAAGAAAGGATTAATGAACAAAACCATAGGGTAGGAGGGGTACAACTCCACACAATTCCCACCACCCAATCTCCATATCCCACCCCCTCCCCTGATAGCTTTCCCATTCTCTATCCCTCTGGGAACATGGACCCAGAGTCACTGTGGGTTGTAGAAGGTGGAAGGTCTGGCTTCTGTCATTGCTTCCCTGCTGAACATGGACGTTGACTGGTCGGTCCATACTCCCAGTCTGCCTCTCTCTTTCCCTAGTAGGGTGGGTCTCTGGGGAAGCAGAGCTCCAGGACACATTGGTGAGGTCTTCAATCCAGGGAAGCCTGGCCGGCATCCTGATGACATCTGGAACCTGGTGACTGAAAAGAGAGTTAACATACAAAGCCAAACAAATTGTTGAGCAATCATGGACCCAAAGCTTGGAATAGTGGAGAGGAAGTGTTAGGGGGGTACTCACTGCAAACTCTAGTGTACTTCTGCTTTCAGGTATATATTTTGCAGTAGTTTATGGATATGTGTGAACATATGATCTCCCTCACAGAAACTGGTGTATATCTAGGTTTTGGGACTTTGTTAGAAAGTGAACCACCTGAGATGGAATTAGAGTATACTATGAAAGGAAAGGTCTCACCCAAGTAATGAAGCTGAAGGGTTGTCATTCCACACGTGAAGTCTCTGGACACAGTCTGAAGTGAAGCATGTTGAGGTGGCAATCGTTGCATTGATTAGGTTGTGATCAGCAGAATTATTCTTAAGCAGCAACTCAACTGATTCCATATATATATGGAAATTATATATATATATATGAAATTATATATATACAATATATATATATATTTTGATGTTTATTTATTTTTCCCCTTTTTTGCCCTTGTTGTTTTATTGTTGTTGTTATTGATGTCGTTGTTGGATAGGACAGAGAGAAATGGAGAGAGGAGGGGAAGAGAGAGATGGGGAGAGAAAGATAGACACCTGCAGACCTGCTTCACGGCAGGCGATCCCTCTGCAGGTGGGGAGCCTGGGGCTCCAATCAGGATCCTTGCGCCAGTTTTTGAGCTTGCTTTGTGCCACCTGCGCTTATTCCGCTGCGCTACTGCCCCGACTCCCACTCAACCGATTTCTTAACTGTTCTTGTCTATCTCATTAACAGACATCTCACAAATGTCAGTCATATGGTATTTCTCCTTAGGTTTGTTACATCTCAACAGTGTAGTCATTGGACTTATCACACACACACACACACACACACACACACACACACACACACACACACTTTTCAGGTGCCTTGTGTGTTTCTAAATGTGGCAGTTGAAAATAGACTTCCTTTCTATCTTTTTGTTGTTGTTGTGTTGGGAGTCTGCTGTGTTTCACAGTTGCAAGATTCCACCACTCCCAGTGGACATGCTTTATATTTAAAACAATTTCTTTTCCCATGTAAAGAGTGACAGAGGTAGATAAGGAGAGAGATAGATACCACAGATTGCTCTACTGCTTGGGACGCTTCTCCTTCGCATGGTGTGCCTATGGAGTAGTGACAGGGGCTTCAAACCCTGGTCTTCTTGCATGAGAAGCTCTGTACTCTACTAGGGGAAGCTATATCTTGGATTGAAAGTAAAGTTTCTTGTTGAAGGAGATGACCTCATGAGTTGAATTTCCAGTATATTCCAAGTATTTCTAACCACAAGTTCTATTAAGGTATGTAACTGGGGGGGTCGGGTGGTAGTGCAGCGGGTTAAGCGCACGTGGTGCAAAGCACAAGGACTGGCATAAGGATTATGACATTCAAGCCCCCTGCACAGGCAGTGAAGCAGGTCTTCAGGTGTCTGTCTTTCTCTCCTCCTGTCTCCTCCTCCTCTCTCCATTTCTCTCTGTCCTATCCAGCATCAATGACATCAGTAACAACGATAATAACCACAACAACGATAAAACAACCAGGACAACAAAAGGGAAAAAAATGGCCTCTAGGAGTAGTGGATTTGTGGTACAGGTGCAGAGCCCCAGCAATAACCTCGGAGGCAAAAAAAAAAAAAAAAAAGATATGTAACAAGGGAACTGGGTGGTGGTGCACTGGATAGAAAGCACATGTCACAGCACTCAAGGACCTGGTTCAAGCCCTCCATACCCCAACTCCAGGATGGGAGGCTTCACAAACAGTGATGCAATGTTGCAGATGTCTCTCTTTCTCCTCCTCTCCCCCAATTTCTCTCTGTCCTGCTAAATATTAAAAGGAAAAATGAAAAAAACAAGTAGCCCCTCCTCCAAGGTAAAACAAACAAACAAACAAAAAAAACAACAAAAAAAAACCCAGCCACTGGGAACAGAGGAGACAGTGAGCAGATATTGAGCCCAGTGATAAGCCTGGTGCCAATTTAAACAATGAAAGATACATTACCAATGATTTGTTTATACTTGGCTCCCAGTACATTCTCTAATGCTGTGGCCATTTTTTCAGTCTTCGTTGTAATTACTTTCATTTTATACGATTTGAGGGTTTAAACTAAGAAGAATGATGCTTTGTAACATTTTTAAAGCTTTATTGTTATGAGAGAGTATGAGTGAGTGAGTGAGTGAGTGAGTGAGTGGAGCACTCATAGATTCTGGCATATGCTATACCTGGGATCAAACCTGGGACCTCATGCGTGCAGGTCCTGTAGTCTACCACTAGGATAGAGATACCCTGGCTTCTAAAGATTTCTTATAGGTTTAAATTTACTAGCATGTAGAATAGACCTCAATAATAGTTATCATCGAATAACATGATACCAATCATTGAATTAATTGAAAAATTCTCTAGGCATATTCCTACTCTGAATGAAGACACAAAGAGATAGAGATATAGTGGGGGATATATCTATGCAAAGGTATTCTCATGCCTGAGTCTCTAAAGTCCCAGGTTCAACCACCCCCCTCCCACCACACACACACACACACACACACACACACACACACACACACACCCCACCACCACCACCACCACCACCACCACCACCACCACCACCACCACCACCACCACCACCACCACCACCACCACCACCACCACCATAAGCCAAAGCTATGTTCTGGTAAGAAAGAAATGGGGGGAGGGCGGGAGAAAGAAGGTAAAAAGGAAGGAAGAAAGAAAGGTGTGCTAACACCTTTAATAGAGAAATATAAAAAAAAAACAGTACACATATAACAAGTCTTCTCAATCAACATTAACCCAATGTATACATATGAACTTAGACAACTTTTACTTTAGAAGGCTTCCTCTCTTTCCCTCTTGACTTCTATATTTAAGTTCATCACCTTTCCACTAAGTGAACTTTTCTTATCATCCTGGGCCTGAATATATAGTGTGTGTATGTATGTATGTATGCATGCATGCATGCATGTATGTATGTATGTATGTATGTAATGTTGGGTAGATTCTGTAATTGATTTGCACCTTGATTTCCTCTTTGATAAAACCACAGTGATAACAGTATCATCCTCTAGACATGTAGAAAAAATATTTAGCACAATTATGCATTAATTTCAGAGGTACTTTTGGTCAACTGTAAGTTTTGGTTGGCTATGGATGTAAAAGTTCCGCAAAGTTATTCATGTAAAAGTTCCGCAAAGTTATTCGACGCGCCTACAAGCGCTAAGAAATTCTATAGTATTTCTGGTTAGGCATGTTATATATACATATGTACATTCGTATATAAAAACTGTGTGCTGCCCATTCGTTATGTTGACAAAAACCTTGAGTAAACTCAAGTACAGATATGTGTGCAATTATTATTTTTGACGTCTGGGCCATTTACTGCCAGGTAGCACTGCCCACCCTTCTCCTCCTCAAGCTTGTGCATCATTCTCTAGCATACGGATGATGGGGCTGTGGCAGCTGCCATTGGGATTCCCCCCAGATCTCTTTTACTGGGCCAGTGCATCCATCTCCCAGCTGCTGTGGGTATTGGCTGCCGGTGACTCACACCTGTACCCTTCTCTGGAGGCCTGCCCTTGGCTGACAGCAGTGGCCTCACCCAAACATGTTTGGGAGATTATGAGATCACACCATAACCCCCTCCTGTTCCTCAGTCTTATAGCCAGTGACTATATACACATGGAATATCCCAGCCCCCTTGCTTTTGAACTAGACAACTTCTGTGGTTCAAACCATACTCCAGCTACTCAGAGGATCAAGCTGAGGCTAGATATCTGAAACCACATTTTTGCCTAGTTCTTTCCCCCATTGTAGGTGGCTTCTTTCACTCCTGGTTTCTTCTCACAGCTATAATCATTAGGAGTATAAAAAGGACCATTGCAGGTTCTATGTCTAGGGACCCTGGCTTAACGTGTCGCTTCTCCTAGTTTTGTTTGTTTGTTTGTTTTCCGTTGCTTCACATTCACCTCTGCAATAAGTCCCCTATATTAAATAATTTCTAGCCTCAAATTCCCTTGTATTTGTATGTTTAAGGTTAGTGAACATCAGATAGCCTTGATTTTTCTCGGTCCCTGTTTTTTATTTATTTTTCCTTTTTAATTTTTTAAAAAATATTTATTTATTACTTTTTGTTGCCCGTGTTGTTTTATTGTTGTAGTTATTATTGTTGTTGATGTCATTGTTGGATAGGACAGAGAGAAATGGAGAGAAGAGGGGGGAGAGAAAGATAGACACCTGCAGACGCTTCACTGCTTGTGAAGCGACTCCCTTGCAGGTGGGGAGCCGGGGCTCAAACTGAGATCCTTACGCTGATCCTTACGCTTTGTGCCATGTGCATTTAACCCGCTACACTACCGCCCAACTTCCCTGTTTATTTTTTCTAAGTAGATTACCCCAGATTTTAGAATCTGCAAAGTAGCTCCGAAACCCAAGTTAATTCTATCTCTCTGTTCTCAAAATAATATGATTTATGCTTTTTAAAAGCAGCGCTGTGCCTGGAGTGCTGGAGGCTTGTTAGTTATTGATTTTACCCTTAGAGGGACTTGCCCACTTTGGGTGAGATGCCTCTGCGAACAAGAGTCCCAGAGCTTTTGCTCTTAAAGTATCTAATGTTCTTAGAGCAGCCTCCTGCCACAGTGCTTCTGTTGCACTGACGGGTGTTCTTCAGAAATCTTCATCTTGCTCTTTGTTTCCCCTTCTGTTTCTCCCAGAAAAAATATGAGCTTCAGTGGGTAAATGGGTTCTCTTGGGTGGAAAAGATCTGATATAAAGCTTTTGCTAAAGTGTTTTTATTGATACCTGTATTAACTCACTTACCCATGAAATCCTTGAGATAGGTAGTTAGTTACCACTGTGCTTTATCAAAAAAGGAAACCAATTTACATGTCAAAGAGAAAATACTCTTCCCTTGCCCAATTTCAAGGCACCAGTATGTTCTTACAGAACACAAGCTGGGTGAATTTGCATAACCATCACGCTATCTCCCCTCCTGCCCTCTGAGCTGAGAAGAGATGGACAGAACTCATTCTTGCCAATTAGTACACTGTTGCCGACTCCAGTCCTTACTCTTTCTTCATAGAAAGAGTATAAGCTTTATATAAGCGGCACTTAGTGTAGTATATCCAACATAGGAGCTAAACAGTCAAGGTATACTTTATATAAGCTTTATATAAGCGGCACTTAGTGTAGTATATCCAACATAGGAGCTAAACAGTCAAGGTATACTATAAACGGGCTAAGATGTGATTGTAAATACTAATGTGATGAAATACATAACCTAATTATTGTTATAGAATCCCCCCGAGCCACCCAGTGCACACACATATTGCCCACGCTATTCACAAATAAAGGAACCAGTCATCGTGATGTAGTGGGAAAGCTATTTCATAATTCAGATGAAGATCTCAATTTTGCAGTGTACTGGGCATATAAGTGACCTAAGCTAGGTGGAAGAGAGAAAAGTAGTCACTTCACTTCTCTATCCTCAGTCTCCTCAGAGGGTTGGATTCATCAGTCTCTGAATTTCCTTATATTGGACTGTCAGAAACGTCATGACACACTTTCTATGTTTTTGTAATGACACTTTCTGTGTTTTTGTATGCAAAAAGGCATCATGACGTTTCTGACAGCCCAATAGTTTCAAAATGCATAAAGGCCAATTTTGTTCAATATCCATCTTCCTTCATTTTCTTCATCCTTGTATTGAACTTTGAGTTATTAAGTTGTGCTAGATTGTAGAAATAAAAAGTGGAATAAGACTGACTGCCTTAATGATCTTGTCCCATCATATTGAGGCCTCATTGTCAAATAGGTTTATGCTAGTATATCCAAGACCAATATTTCAGTTCCTCAGACACTGTAGCACTCTGACAGGTAAACATACTGTGTTAATAGTTTTAATTTGATAGGTGGAATAAATAAGACTGCCCACACTAGAAAACTGTTCTTTTTGGCCAACTGTTCAGTGAGTAGAACTCTGGAATCGTATGCCTTTTCTCTGAGTTTGATACCTAGCACCACATATATCAGAGTGGTCTCTCTCTCTCTCTCTCTCTCTCTCTCTCTCTAAAATAAATAGATATTCAAAATTTGCCACCAGGGCCAAGCAGTGGTGCACATGATTAAGAGCACACACTACAGTGTGCACGGACCCGAGTTCAAGCTTCTGGCCCCCACCTGCAGGGGAAAAGCTTTATGAGTGGTGAAGCAGTGCTGCAGGTGTCTCTCTGGTCCTTCCCCTCTCTATGTCTCCTTCCCCTCTCAGTTTCTCTCTGTCTCTATCCAATAATAAATACAAATCAAAAAAGAGAAAATCCTAAAAAAAATTGCCACCAAGATAATATCAGTATATTGGAAAGAAACCTCAGTCAGCCATGAGACTATGCAATTTTTTGTGTTCAATCAAGTTTTATTGACAGAGACCATAGTTTATCTAATGCTATTATGGAAAATCTGAAAACATTCTTTTGAGTTGAAATCTAAAAAAAAACTATCCTAGTTCTTTCTCACGTATTTGGATACTAAAGGCATGAAGAATGACTCTGAAACTTTTGTGCTCTCCAAGACCACATCCTTCCCAGTAGAGCCTAATGACTTCTTTGTTCTCATCAACCGTGATCTCTGCACTTAATTTTTAAAAGCTGCACTGGTTCCCTATAGAAATTGCTGTTGGGAACATTTTTCAGTTGATGAAAGCTGTCTTTAAAAGGAGAATTTGTTTTGGTCTTGACAGGGGCTGACAATATCCGGAAATACTGGAGTCGTTACTATCAAGGATCTCAAGGGGTAATTTTTGTATTAGACAGTGCCTCTTCAGAAGATGACTTAGAAACTTCTAGAAATGAACTACACTCAGCTCTTCAGCACCCACAGTTATGCACTTTACCCTTTTTAATATTGGCCAATCATCAAGATAAGCCAGCCGCTCGATCAGTACAAGAGGTATGTCGTCTTAACGTGATAACTTTTTGTTTAATCCTGCCTGTTTCTCTTTTGCTGCCACGTTAGAATTTTTGAAAATGCCTACAATTAGCAATATGCAGTGTAGGCTATTTCTCAACATGAAACTTTGGTTTTCTTAGAAAGTGGGAAACCTGCATCAGTCCAATAAAGATTATATTTACATACCTATCCCTACTTAGAAGATACAGATTTTTTTTAATTGCTTAGCAAAGGTAAAGGACTTATCTGAAGATTTTCTGCCATCTACTGTCTAATGCTATAGGCCTGATAATTTAACTTTTATTTTACCCTAATTAATTCTTCCTTTGTCCAGTTTCTCAAAGAATGAAAACTTGCCAGGTGCTTTTCCATACAACACTTGTTATCAGATGCCATGTATTTTTGTCCCTCAGAATGCTCACTGGTGACTAAAACCAGTATGTTTTATTCTGTAATCCGTCGGGCTGAAAACTGATGTCTTCTCTTTTAAATGGGATGCCAATAGCTACATCTTAATATAGACCAATCTCTCTACTGTTTACATTTAATTTCATTTCCTAGCATGTATCACTCTTATAAAAGCCTGAAATTACGTCTTGCAAATGTTTGGCTCGGTGGAGCTACTTACTCCTGCCACTAATTTTTTAAAAATATTTATTTATTTTCCCTTTTGTTGCCCTTGTTTTATTGTTGTTGTAGTTATTATTGTTGTTATTGATGCCGTTGTTTTTGGGTAGGACAGAGAGAAATGGAGAGAGGAGGGGAAGACAGAGATGGGGAAAGAAAGATAAGACACCTGCAGACCTGCTTCACCACCTGTGAAGCGACTCCCCTGCAGGTGGGGAGCTGGGGACTCGAACCGGGAACCTTATGCCGGTCCTTGCACTTTGCACCATGTGAGCTTAACCCACTGCGCTACCACCGGACTCCCTCCTGCCACTAATTGAATAAGATATGTAAATAGTTTAAAAAAAAAAACAACCTCTTTGTGACTTTTAACCCACATAAAGTGAAAGATTCTTTTCAGGCATGTCTCTCCTCTTCCTTAAAAAAAAAAACGATGGTTTTCCTTGAAGGGTATCAGAATAGGATTAGTAGGAGTTCTGCTGCCCTTTAGCTTGAAATATGAAAGAAGCCAAAGACATGGCATGTTCCAGCTCTAGAGCTCCCGCACACTTAGTGTGGGACTTGTGGGCAATTAGCTTTGTATCTGTGTCCGACTTTGCACCTGTAAAAGAGGAACGCAACTGTTTGTTTTTTTTTTTCCCTCCTCCAGGGTTATTGCTGGGCTTGGTGCCTGCACCATGAATCCACCGCTCCTGGAGGCCATTTCCCCCCCCCCTTTTGTTGCCCTTGTTGTAGCTTCGTTGTGGTTATTATTATTGCCCTTGTTGACGCAATTCGTTGTTGGATAGGACAAAGAGAAATGGAGAGAGATGGGGAAGACAGAGAAGGGGAGAGAAAGACACCTGCAGACCTGCTTCACCGCCTGTGAAGCGACTCCCCTGCAGGTGGGGAGCCGGGGGCTCGAACCGGCATTCTTACGCCGGTCCCTGTGCTTTGCGCCACATGCGCTTAACCCACTGCGCCACCGCCCGACCCCCACACAACTGTTTTATATAGGCAAGTAGGGTTCAGTTGGATGATTTGCTTTGAAGTTTCAAGTAGAAGGTAGAGAGACTATATTTAGAGCATTTTCTCTTGACATTTTTGAAAACCAGAAAAGCAAGGAAAGGATTTCTTATTAAGAATAACTTACGTCTTTTAGTTACCTCATCCAACATTTAGGCAGTTAGTAACTTACTCTGTCTTACAATTTGTGAATATCTTATAGGTAATAGTAAATACAATAAAAAATAAAAATACACGAATATTTGCAGAGTCATACATGAGTAAATTTTAAGTGTTTTATGTAAGGTACCTTCCTGACTAGATCTTAAAATGTGGATTTTTTAATTCACCTAATAAAGTTCTAACTTCTCAGCACCAGTGTTTCTGTCTGTAGAACAGGTTTAATAGTATAGAGTGGCTGGTAGCTGAGGGTATCCAGTTAACTTACGATTATAAGAAGCTTTGCTGAAAATGCAGTGTTATTCTGTGAATCATTGTGGGGTCATATATAAATATGGCTTCTTACTGAATACACATAGACAATATGACAGTCTGTACTGTCAACACCGTGTTTAAATCAAATGGAATTGATGTGAGTCAAGTGATTTCATGACTTCACATCATCTTATTTAACTTATGTGCAGTAGCTGAAAAGATCATTTACTCTTAAATTGAAGAAATTGTTCTCCTTAGACATCACAACAATGAAATTAATGATGTTTTTAAAACATAAAATATTAATTCTTGATAGTTCTCCATAGGAATTAGAGACTGCCACGTCAAATAAAGGAAACTTTTAACAATTAATTGCTTCTGAGTATGCCTTGTACGATTTTGGCTGGCTCTGTCTACTCGAAGACCAAATCTCGTTTGATTCATTTTTTTTTTTTTTAGTAAGACAGAGGATGTATGTGTATAGTCACAGAAATAATTTGAAAATTATGCTAGACATGTATGAAGTGACTTTAGAGCTCCTTTTTCTTAATAGAACTTTAAGTGAATTTTCATGCAAAGATTTTCTTGTAGTGGTATTTCCAAATGCCATTTGGAGGATTGCTTTACATAAAGCATAGTTATCCCTGTAGTTATATCTACTGTGCAGCATCGTAATGACTTAAACTTCATTAATAGCATACATGAACAAATCACATTATAGACCTTAACGTTTGTCAAAAATTAGCAAGTGTTCATGCTTACTTTGGATTTGATAGAAAAAGAAAGGGAAGCTTTCTGCTTTTCCCATTGCTTGAAGCACAGTAGTTTCTCAATATAAATGTTAAGATATCTTGTTGGAAATACCACCAGCAAAGTTTTAGGAATTAAATTAATATGCTGTTGATAATAAAAAAATGAGATGATGAAGTGGAAGCATAAAATTATATAGACAATAGCCTTAGAATGGTGGAGAATAGAAATATTCAGAGGTAAACAACAGAAAGTAATTTTATTTTACCTACTATTTGTACTTCATGGAATCGCCAAGTGCTAAGATGATGTTGTTTTATTCTGTAAAATATCTAATGTTTAGGCAAATCTCTCTCTTTTTTTTAAAGATTTATTTATTCACTCATGAGAAATGTTAGGAGAGAGAGAAAGAAGCAGACATTACTCTGGTAGATGTGCTGCTGGGGACTGAACTCAGGACCTCATGCTTGAGAGTCCAATGCTTTATCCACTGCACCACCTCCCGGACCACAAATCTCTCTCTTTTTTTATTTTCACAGTCTAGGAAAATGAAATTCAGTTTACCAAATATTGAATAATTTCTTGATACAGTTAAGAAAAGACAGTGAGTCATAGCCCCCCCCCTTAAAAGTCATTGCATTTTATGCATTGTGTAAAAGTGTCATCATTACTTACCCTGTCACTAGGGTATAACTTTTAGAGTTCATTTGTCACTCAATGAGGACACCAGAATATTACTGACCTTACAACTAAATTATCACTAAGATCCTAACAAAGGATAAAAATCATCATCAAAAAGTCATATGTTTAGTCTACTCCTTGTGCTTGCTGTGAGCATTGCTTTATATAGAGAACTGACTTCAGATAGAAAGACAATAGTTAAAATTGCTTGTAACCCATAAACTCAGGGCAGTCTGCCCAGTTATGTTGTTTCCCTTTAGAATACAAGTGGTGTCTTGTGCATTGCATAGTTTCCCTTTCTGTAATATACCTGGTAATGACCTGTGTTCAGCTTAACAGAATTTCAAGATTTTTTTGTGTCTTGAGAAATAGTTATAGCAATATCTTTAAAAAAAAATTTTCCCCCCTAAATAACAAAACACTGGGAAAAAGAACACCGTTTCCATGCTTTCTGAAAGCTAAACAGTTCTTGTAAACAGATGTTTGTTGTTATATTCACTTCGGGGAAGTGTAATTACCACAGTTTCCTGGGAGTTATTCATACCGTTGTTTTTTGTTTTGCTTTTTTTTTGTATAGAAAACGGAATGTAAAAAAAAAAAAAGACAATAATAATCCATGATTATGTCACATATCCCCCTTGATTCAAATGGGAGATTTTCTGCTCTATTTTAAATGATAGAACTCTAAAACATGACTCTTAAGTATAAATAAATAGGTTGCCTTTTATTTGTATCTAATTATAATTTTATCTCATTTGTTTTCACAACTCCCATAGGTGAACATGCTTCAGGTCTCAAGTTATTTAGTACATTAGTAGGATTTGATGAGAAGTTCAGCCGATAGAGTAGCCAGGAAATGTAATTTCACTTTCCTCTACACAATCATTGATTGTGACTCTTCTGGACTTTTTGAAAAAACTTATTTTATTGGGAAATATTGTGTTTTATAAATGGCATAGTTTGTCCAAATGAAAGAAATCAATTTTCCGTTCAGCAGTTTAATATGACTCTATTTTTGTTGATATCTTTAACCAAAAGTAATTTGCCTTTTTAGAAATACTGTTTCAAAATATTGTGTCAACTATTTGCCAAATATCTTTATGAAGGCAGACATTAAGAAATATGAAAACTTCAAATAAAAAAATTAGGTAGAATTATAAGGTCAAGTGACTGTATTGGTTTGCTTTACCATAGCGCCAGAAAATCTTTCTTGTGAATCATATTGTCAGCACTGAAGAAAATCTCATGATGCAGTATTTCTACAGTTTCATGCAGTTGTAATTCAGTTTGTTATTATGACATGCACACAGTGTACTGCTGTGTGTGAACAGTACAGAATATGAAGTGTATTTGCAAGTATTTCAAACATTTTTTAGGCCACATCTTGTTGTGCTTATAAATATTCATGTTTTAGAAGAAATACTTTCAGTATTTAATGTATCATGAATACTTTATTAAACTATCACATTTATATCTATATACATCTTCTGGTGGAGTGCTATGTGCCTTAACTCTTCCATTTAATTATAGTTCGTACTTACAGATGATTATTCCTTTATTGTGTATATTTTTCCCTTCCTACAAAGTGTAAGGGTTTTAAACAGTCACATCTTTTGGGCATTGTATTGAATAAAACTGATCATTCCTAATTTTTACTTTCGTATTATCTGATAATAGAGAATTTCTTTTTTTGTAGCTCTGTGAAGCAGGTTTTGTGTAAATCTTTTTGTGGAAAATGTGAGGCAGCACTGAAATCATGTAGACTACTTACTGTCTTAATCTAATATTGTTTCCCTATTTATGAAGAAATATCCATGTTTGTAAAATAATTGTATACTGTCATATACTTTAGATTTTAAGAATCTTCCAAGTTTCTTGACCTGCTTCTTGGCAGCATTTTAGAATACTGATTTGATTTCACATAGAGTAGTGTACATACCTATTGTGTAAGCAGTTTGAAAATTCTGTTATGGGACCTATACTTATTCTAAAATGATATGAGATACAAATTATTTCATGTCCAATTCTTACAGATGTACTTCTCACTGCTATAATTGAATCTCAGGGAAAACAACAAGAGGGCTTGGAAGTCTGAATGACTCAGTAATCTCTTGAAAATGTGTACTAATTTACAAGTGGATCCACATTGACATTTGCTTGAATAGTTGCAAAAATGCCGCTGTAACAAATATATTTTAAATAACTCAACTTGTAGCTAAGAATATTAAAGCACTACTAAACCATTCATACAGTTTTTCTTTCTGTATGCATTCCTTGAAAGGATTAATTTGTACACTTGATTTTAAATATAGCCACTTTGATCTCATTATTCATACCTTTCTATATGTGTGTTCTGTATCTTCTCACCTGGCTATGTTATGAGAATGTATCTTTCCCACTCAAAATTAATAAAATTCCCATGGACAACTATGTTAAAAAAGAGAACTTCACTTTGTTATCTCCAAAGTAGGAGAATAAATTTGCTGGAGGGCAGGGAAAATCTGGGTCAATCCTGATTTAACTGAGCCTTCATATCTCCCTTCCTCCCTCCCTCCCTCCTTCCCTCCCTCCCTCCCTCCCTCCCTCCCTCCCTCCCTCCCTTCCTTCCTTCCTTCCTTCCTTCCTTCCTTCCTTCCTTCCTTCCTTCCTTCCTTCCTTCCTTTTCTTTTTTCAGTCGCATATGTATCCTCACTTTATGTAAAGCAAGCAAACTTCAATTATCGCTCCTCTTACCCATTTTGTTTACCTATCCGGGCATTTCAGTGCTCAGTTCACCCACCTCTGTAGTACTTTTCCATTTCATGATAGTTTTTGATCTCTCTCTTATTAATTATCATAGTCCACCAAAAAAACTTCATATCTATTTTTGATACCCATATTAAAAACCCATGCTATCTTCTGAATCTTTCTAGAATCAAATGAAACTCTACAGATCTTCTATGTGCTTGATAACCAAAGTTCCTTTTCTCATTCATACTCTCTTATTACTAAGGAATCCCATTGCTGTAGGAAAAGACGTGGTAAGGTCACGTCAAGTACTGTTTCTGCACATCTATGACTGGCCTTGCTGCTCTCTTTCCGGACGTCACAGGGCATCCTGAGATTAACATGGTCATTATATTAGAATCAATTGTGTTTTCACTCTTCTAACTACTCCCTCAAGATTGTAAGCAACTTGAAAAACACAAATGTGAGGTGTTTTTGTCCCTTGTGTTCAATGCCATGTTTGAATGAGTGACTGTTTCTGAGTCTGCCAATATTTGCCTCTCTGCTGGCATCAACTTTATCTGGACTTCTTTATGATCCTTTTACCCAGTCTGATTCATCTATTTCCATCTTTGGATTTTTTTTTCCTTTTCTTTTCCCCTACCATCATACCTGACCAATACTGATTATGAATTTTATCTTCCATGAAACATCACCATATTAATAGTTTTGAAAAAGCTTTGATTTGTTGATTATTGTATTTACTGATGCTGGGTTTCTTGTATTTTTGTGTGCATACATGTCTTTGTCCACTTGAGGACCTTGCTTAATAATGAGTTACTATTTTTTAAAAGATTTTATTATCTTTATTTATTTATTAGATAGAGACAGCTATAAATTAAGAGGGAAGGAATGAGAGGAAGAGAGACAGAGAGACACCTGCAACATGGCTTCATCACTCACCAAGTTTTTCCCTTGCATGTGGGGACCAGGGTCTTGAACCCTGGTCCTTGCATATTTGTAACATGTGTGCTCAACCAGGTGTACCACCACCTGGCCCCACTTGTTGGATATCTTGACTAAATAACTATTGATCTTAAATCCAGATAGAAGCAGAGAGAGGGCAAAAGGGTGGGAGGGAGGGAAAAAGAAAGAGAACAAGACCACAGCACCAAAGTTTCTTCAATACAGTGGGAGTTTCACTTAAGCCTGAGTCACACACACACATACAGCAAAACAGCACACTATCTAAACAAGCTATTTGCCTGCTTCTTGGCTGAATAATATTTTAATGTTTTTATCAGTTGCCTTTATTTTACCTATATAAAAGTGATTTCAATTTCTGCAATTATAAGATGTCTTTTACTACTTCTATTTCTCATAGAGAGTGTTAAATATGAGACCCTTTCGAAACATGAAATATTTCTTAGCAACAATTTGATACAGTAAGAATACAATTTGCTTTTTAAGTATAAAACTGTTCATTACACTAGTGAAATGAGATTGTTTTTATTTTTAGACTCCACACTTTTCTCCTTATATTCAAATATTTTGAAATGACTAACCTTTACTAATGTTAAGGTCAGTTATTATATCCTATTGGATGTTGTTTTATTTTTTTTCTGGGTCACTATGATGCAGTGTTTTACTGAGGAACAATTCTATATATGCATTTCAGTTTTTCATTGTATAAAAGCTAGCATCTATTTCCTTTACTCAGTAACTGACAATGATTCTGAAGTAAAAGTTAACAGAGGTATTTCTGTGGCCCTTAGTCCCCTTTATTTATTTATTTTGCAAAAGAAAACTCAGTCACTACATATTCCATAACTTACAAGTTAATAAAACATTTATTGAGTTAAATTAATTTGAAAAGAGACACATAGTTAATGTCAGTAAGGTGCTTTGAAGATAAAAAGCACAATAAGCGTTAGTTACTATCATTATGATAATTATTATCATCATTATTATTACATAGTGTCTGCTTAGAAATACCTTTAGTTACTCTGCTATGGCTGAGGCTAATGAGAGGGGTTAATCTGTTGGATTTTATCCAGAACTAAGGATTTGAGACATAATACACTGAAGATTCTTTTTTTTCTTAATAGATCAGGAGATACGTGTATATTCTCTTCTCTGATGAATAATAAACTTCCTGTAATTCAAAAGCATAATAAGAGGTTATTTTGAATAGTTTGAATGTTTTCTTATATTTTCTCCAAAACAGTGTCTGAGGAGTTGAATATAGGTCTTTTGAAAAGGCTAAAAAAACCTTTCTATGTAATCAAAAGCCTTTTAACGTTTGTTTTCTAGTTAACTAGATTTCAGAGTACAAGTTTTATAGAACATATGAGAAGATAATCTGAAAGTTTAATTCATGTTACAAAAAAATCATATATTTGAAAGTTGTAAAGTGGTATATATTAAGTTTGATAAGAATATTTTAAGGTAGATTCTTTTTTTTTCCCAAGTCATTGTTGTTGTTTTTTAAATTTGTGATTAATAGTGGTTTTCAAGATTATAAGACTCCAGGGTATAGTTCCACACCCTTAATGTAGACTCTTTAGAATAGTAGATTTTAGCCAAATTCCTATTAAGAAGGCAAGGATTCCCCTCACAATCCACAGAGATAAAATACTGAAGGATTTTAACAGAGGAATGTATGAAACTCAGATGTACTCTCAGCCTCATAATCAGGAAGACATTAATGACATGTCTGAAGAAGACATTCCCTAATATTACTGCAAATTAAGTAAGAAAAGCCCTCGAGAATGAAAAGAGAAAAGGTGCCTAGAGCCAATGAATTACAATTGACAACCTAAAGGCAGTTGAAGAACCAATTGATAGAGTGATTGCAAAGCTATTCATAGTGTGCAGCAGACAGAGTACACCAGAAAGACGGAACAATGCCGTCAGTTCAGCAATATTGCTTCAAAAGAATGGAAAGAGGGGAACGGGAAGAGCCACTGACCCCGAGACCAATTTCCAGGCAGCTGCACAAACTATATACTGTAATTAAAGGTTTTGACCAGTAATCTGCAAAGCCAGACTACAGAAAGTCTAGGGAGCCAGCAAGGCTTCTAATGAGGCAGACATCCTTAACGTAAGGCATAGAAAAAGCAGGTAAGAAAGCCAGTCCATTTCAGACAGTGAATTTGCACTGCTTTACTCTGAGTAGATATGAAAACCACATTTTTGGCCTTCTTCATATAAGAAGAAAAATATATAATAATAATAATAATAATATAAAGCCTGCCTTTATCTTTTGAGATAAGTAGACTAGTCCTCTACATCCGTATACAGGCATGCTCTCCTTAGTGCCTTTTCTGCTTTTCCTATACCTATGACTTACATGTGCTTTAATGACAACAGTTAGCTAAGTATGTTTTGCAGTGGTGCCATAATAAAGTGAATGCCACTGTCCCAGAACTCAGGCTCTTGTAGAAATTCACACCTGAGTCTCTGACCTGTAGAATCTCTTCTTTTCTTGTTTACTGGTATCTAGTATTTCGGATTCTTTTTTCATTATTTAGCATTGTCTTTCTATGTAGACTTCTCTATTCAACCACAACTTAATTACCTAGGTATTTAATCTTGAGAAAAAGCATAATCTTGTGGTTTTCAACAAAGGGATAATACAAACTTTCAATACAAATAGGTAAGTTCTCTACAAAGGTCTAATGAAGAGGAAGTAGCTCGTGTCTCCCTCCTTGACTGACCTAGTGGAGTCTTCCCTGTGCTTCATATCACAGTATCTAAACTTTACGCTGTTGACTGGCTACGGAAGAAGGGCAAACGCTAGAAGAAGAAGAAGAAGAAGACAGTATCTAAATGGCAAAGTGGTAATTAACTTGACTAGACAGCTCTAAACTCTCAATTTGTACACATAAAAATTGTATACCAAAAAAAAGTTTCTGTTTTCCACTACTTGGTTGGAAAGGAGTAGTCAAGGATGCTTTTATCTCATCTTATTGAGTTCTATAATTTAACATATCCAAGTCTCTGAATTCAGCTTTACTTAGCATAGTGTACATAGATTAAATTTAGTTCATTCCACAGCTGAAATTAAGATTATGACATTTTAAAAAGAATGTTCTATAGAGATTGTCTAGACAGTTTCCCAAGTAACTGGCATCGTTTTCATTGCCAATAAGTGGCTAGAAGAGCCTACATATTGAAAGTTGCATAGAACAGTACAGTATTAACATGTAGCATTTTTTAATAGATTATTTATTTTTTATTATAGTTATGACTAAGAATATGTCAAGTCAAAACGAGTTTTACTAAAAGGGGCAGAGTGGAAAATCTGGGTGACTTGTGTATAGTTTAGACAAGGAGAACAAAGAAGTAATGAAATGAAAATTAAAGCTTGCCAGGAGAATTCTTAGAGAACAACTGGCTGAAGGATTACAATTGTTATTGGTGCTATAAAAGAAAGATATTCTCTCATCATGCTATAGCATCTTGCATTGAAAAGAAAGTTGAATTATTACTAGAGGGGTCTAAAAAAGCAATAAATAAATAAATAAAAGCTCTTGTGAAAGATAATTTATATTCAGTAAATGTTGATATCATTATTACTATTACTTTTATTATTGTCCAAAAATAAATCATTATGTCCAAGACACAAAAATATAAATTAAGAGAGAATGTATTTACTTTTTATTCAGTTTTAGAATAGTTCTTTTTAAACCGTACTTGTCAAAGTTGAATTTAAATAATTGAATTATTTAAATATGAGTACATTTATATTCATAATTGTAAATGTACATTGTAAATTACATTCATAATTTTTGCATGTTTGGGGCAAATGTACCAGTTTTCATCTTTTCATTATGAATTTGCTACTTTTCCTTAATGAAATCTCAAATTTGGTCATCTTTCTGTTTTCCCTTACCAATGACTTTTTAAATGAATTTATTTATTTATTTATTTATTTATACTGGAGGACTGCACTGCTCAGTTCTGGTTTATGGTGGTGCTGGGGACTGAACCCAGGACCTCAGAGCCTCAGGATGAAAGTTTTTTGCATAACCATTATGCTATCTCCCTAGCCCCTAAATTACTTTTATGCTAATAATCAAATTGAATTCATTTTTTATTTTTAGAAATATGGGAAAAAACATTTAAAGTAAAATATAATCTTCATTGACACAGAATGGATCAAGTACTCTTGAGTTAAAGTTCTTTATAAATTTGTATGAGTGAACAAACCCAACTAGAAGAAGAGTTATTATTCTAAAATCTGTATCAGCAAATCTGTACCAGGAATTACATCCATACCTCTTGCCAAAATATCTTAAAAGTAAGCGATGTTCAATCACACATTTTCAAATAAGCTTTACCATGCTTAAAGAAGTATGTGGCAAAATCTTGACTATCTAGAAACCAAATAAGAACTAGTACTAAAGGAATTGTCATGTTTGTTGAGTCTTTCCTTTGACCAAAAAAAAGTTATGTAATGTTTTATTAAAAAAAAAAAAAAAAAAAAGGCTCGTGCTCTCTTCCTCTTCCTTCTCCATTTTCCCCTCTATCCAATAAATAGAAGAGATTTTAAAAGAATTTATCTTTAAAAAATAATTAAAAAGTAAAGGAGGAGGGTGGGCGGTAGTGCAGTGGATTAAGCGCAAATGACTTAAAGAGCAAGGACCAGCTTAAAGATCCCGGTTCAAGCTCCCGGCTCCCCAACTGCAGGGGGTTGCTTCATAAGCAGTGAAGCAGGTCTGCAGGTGTCTGTCTTTCTCTCCCCCTCTCTGTCTTCCCCTCCTCTCTCCATTTCTCTCTCTATTTTCCAACAATAATGACAGCAATGACAACAACAATAATAACGACAACAAGGGTAACAACGAGGGCAACAAAATGGGAAAAATGGTCTCCAGAAGCAGTGGGTTCGTAGTACAGGCACCAAGCCCCAGCGATAACTCTGGAGGCAAGAAATAAATAAATAAATAAATTAAATTAAAGGCTAGAGTTACATGGAATTGTCAGATTCAACAAAATATTCTATACTGTGTGTATCTAGATGTTAGAACTATTGTTCTAAATTATTAACGGAGCGTTGAACACTCAAAATAATTAAAGGAAAGACTATTTCCTTAGAAAAGAACACTACTAATACAGTTAAAACCTTAAAAAAAAAGTTTCTGGTCGAGGTGCTAAAGAGATACCAATAAAATAGAGATATATATCAACCACGATAGGCTCAAGCAATCTGATGATCTCATATTTTACTTTAAAGTGTTTTTTCCCATATTTCTAAAAATTAAAAATGAATTCAATTTGATTATTAGCATAAAAGTAATTTAAGGGCTAGGGAGATAGCATAATGGTTATGCAAAAAACTTTCATCCTGAGGCTCTGAGGTCCTGGGTTCAGTCCCCAGCACCACCATAAATCAGACCCGAGCAGTGCAGTGCTCCAGTATAAACAAACAAACAAATAAATAAATAAAATTTTTAAATAATGTCATTTAAAAGATTATATGACAAAAACATGATTACCTCACTAACCTACTATAGGAAATTTATTTCCATCATTTCCATTGTGTTCTCCATGGAGTATTACATAATTGCTAAAGTTAATTCTATCTTATTTTAATCAGTAATCTGATTAATGAAATGACACAGTACACTCTTAAGCAAGTACCAGAAAGTATATAGGAAAAAACAGCACCCATACACAAAGTATACATTCTGCTCATGTGCCCTGTTTGCTCTCATTGACAATGCTCTTTTTTTGGGCAGAATATTTTGTTGCTGACGGAGGGTTCATAAAACCAACTTAACGAATTTTGCTTAACAACATAATGAAATCTGGACTGTATTTTAATGACTAGAACTATCTTACAAGTTTTGATTAAATACTAAAGAGAGTGCTTTGCTTTCATATCGACAGTGAGATGGTCTTTTTAGCATTCGCTGATAAAATGTTCTTTCATCGCTTGTTTTTGAGAAAACTAGGAAAATCAGATCTTTTGGTGATTTTCATTTGTGAAATTTGATACTATGTTGCTTCAGATAAATTGTTGTACCTTTAATTTTGATGTCCTGTTTACAGTATTACTAGTGTTATCTTAAATAAATTTAAGAAGTACAAAATCAATTGTAGAATGTGATAACTTTGCCAAGGCATAAAAATGGGGTTAATTAGACATACCAACCTGCAGATTTCTAGGTTTCTCTGAGACCTCACAGAACGCCAGAGATCTGCTGTTTATAGCATGTCACTTGGTGCACATTCATTGATTGACAGGCTTCTTATTTCCTCTCCTTAAAGGCCCAAGAGTTTATTATTATTATTATTATTTCAGAATATCTGTTACACACATTCTTACCATCATATTTAAATAAAATCTTCTCAAGTCTTAAAGGTGGATTATTTTCCATTAATTTTATTGCTTCCTTAAGTGTATTTGAAAATATTTAAAAGTCTTTCCCAAACCTGAATTTCCTGGAGTATGCTTTTTAAGGGGGACATAGTCAGGATAAGTTGAAGACTTTCCAGAAGCCCTAAGTTTAACAACTAAAAGGGCCTGTTTGAAGCAAATTATTTAATTAAAAGGAGAGAGAAAGAAAGAAAGAAAGGCAGACAGACAGAAAGAAAGAAAGAAAGAAAGAAAGAAAGAAAGAAAGAAAGAAAGAAAGAGACGGAGAAAAAAGAAATCCCATTGTATCTCTGAATTCCTTATAATAAATCAGACCTGGTGTGTGTTTTAACAAAAAAAAAAAGAAGAAGAAGGAGAAGGAGACGGAGCCGGTTGCGCTCCCCCCACCCCAACCTCCTTCACTCTCAGTCTCTTTTGATCATTGATCTGGGTGACCCCATGCTCAGGGGTTTTTCTTCATTTGACATGGACAGAGTTTTGAAGTATAGCTCTCCTTTGGGAATCCTAGGCAGTTCCACTTGACTAACCTGTGATCTAATGAGCAGGGTTACAGTGGCCATTTTGTGTGCTTTGAAGAGGATGGCTAGACAGAGTGGGTGAAAGGCGATGTCTGCAGAGAAAAAGAGAGGCAGGGTGATCGAACAGTGTGAAAAAGACTTGTTAGCCCACATTAGTTTGCCTGATTTACTTCACAACAGGTCAGGAAAGGCCAACCGCAGGGTTGTCCTTAAATTGCCAAGTTGGAAATCCTAGTATTAGCAAGCTTTCAGATTTCCAAGAGCTATTAATCCCAAAGTTGTTTTTACTCACCTTTGAATTGTGACATTCAACTTTCCTTCCGCTTTACATATATTTATGAAATAATTATGTGACTGAATTCTTTTTTTTTTTTTAATACTGTGAGTTTTAAATACCTCATGTTATATAATGAGCTTGGATGTGAAGGAGAAATCAAATACTGAACAAATTCTTATCCTTTTTATGTCCAGTGTTCTACCCTTACTGAGGTGTTCAGGATATTCATTTGGGAATGCTGTAGGAGCAAGAATTTAAAATATTATCCTGCTTATTGTAAGAAATGTATGTGTATCCTCACACAGATACTCTGATGTAAGTCTGTATGTAAACTGTCCACCTGTGTGTTCTCCCCATTGAGTCTAATAAGGGTATTAATGGAAAACAAACCAACTGAGTTTTTGCTGTCCAGTCCTGTACCTCAAGCTTAATCTGATATATATTTTATTTCTTTTTAAAAGATTCTTTTACACGGATTTTATTTAAGAGCTTTCTAGAAAACATCCAAATTCCCAAAACTTGTTGCCTAGCCTAATTCTGGAAACTAAAAATGATAGTGATTTTTTTATTGGGAGGATTAATGGTTGTCCATGTATCAAATTTTCTCAGTTTTCTTCCAAACTGGCTCACCCCCAGCTTCAGGTCTCCTCCAGCACATACATGGACCAGGCTGGACCTGAAAGCTCCCTCTCCCCCAGGGTCCTTTCCTTTGGTGCAGTACACGAGACCCAGTCCCATTCTACTCTGTGCTTCCCATTCCTGTTCTAATTTCTCAACTTCTTCTGTTCATGAATGAGATTATCCCATATTCATCTTTCTCTTTCTGGCTTATCTCACTTAACATGATTCCTTCAAGCTCCATCCAAAATGAAGGGAAGAAGGTGGGTTCATTATCCCTAATAGCTGAGGAGTATTCCATTGTGTATCTAGACCACAACTTTTCTCAGCCACTCATCTGTGGTTGGACACCTAGGTTGCTTCCAGGTTTTGGCTGTTACAAATTGTGCTGCTATGAATATGGGGGGTTGTTTGTTTGTTTTTGTTTGTTTCGTGCTTTAGGTCAATGGCAGGTGGTGGTGCACCTGGTTGAGAACACATTGCAATGTGCAAAGACTCAGGTTTTGTGCTCATAACAGGCTGACCTATCTCCCTTACCCAGCTGGAAAAAAAAAAAGGATAAAAGAAGGGAGAGAGAGAGAGAAGGGTAGATGAGGAGGAGGGATAGGAGAGGAAAGGAATGCCTAAAATAGACCAAATATACGCCCTACATAGTGACCAATGTTTGAAGACTTGCTGCAGAAACTGTACTGTGTGTAGATAATATCGGTTTCAAATTGGCAAAAGGAAGTTTTCTAAAGATGAAAGATACTTTGGTTAAGAATCTCAAGCATATTTTAATTATTTAGCAAAACAACCAATCCGTTATTTCTCTTGGCAAATATTTTTGCACACTTGTAGTTTGCCAAAGACTGTACAAGAAAGTATACGGGTGAATAAGCTATAGTCCTTTCCCTCAAGTCACCTTACGTGTAACAATCTGTGTATGTAACAGATAATCGTAATCCTTTGTTATAAGGGAGAATGAAAGTGCATTAGGAGTTTTATGGAAGCACAGAGACATGTTATATTGAGTAATATATATACTGAGTACTGTGTAGTACAAAGTGTGTCTTATATACATTATGTCAGGTAATTCTTTTCACTGTCCTGGGAAGCATGGCTTTACTTCCTTATCCAATTTGTAAATAAAGTTACCAAAAATAAAATAATACATTTCCCCAAATCAGCTAAACACTTGAATTAAAGACTTTGAACTTCAAATTACCCACTGTTTTCATTTAGATTTTTTTTAAATTATTTTTTTATTTGATTTAAAAAATAGAATTTTTTTTTCCACTTTGAAGTTTTGAATCAAATTTTTCTCTTGGATGTTTCCTACTATGTGGATAACCCTCATCTGCCAATTTGCAGATGGGACTTTTTCACAAATGAGATCCGTTGAAATGAGAGTATTATACTGAAGAAACCAAGCCAAGTATGGTTATATATTTGTGAAACAGAGTGCCTATTGTGTTCCTGTACTTGGGACAGAAAGCCTTCTGATGTGGGCTTAACTTACTCTCCAGCCGTCTAATAGCAATGCAAGACTACACTAAAAAAAAACTACAGCACAAACACAAGTTCCACCAACACCCAGTTTCTTTACACTTTCCTGCTTGTCTCCTGTCTCTGTAGTTTCCGACTCTCATTCATTCTTGTGTTTAGATATACAGTCTTATAAATGGGAGCCGAGAAAGGGATCACAAGAGGGGGCGTACAAGTTAAGAAAAGAAGTAGAGATACTGAACCACATGTCATAGTTTGGGAATTGTTACTCATTACAATAAAAATGATGCTTATGGGGTGGGGCTGTAGCGCAGTAGGTTAAATGCACATGGTGAGAACCGCTAGGATGGGCTCAAGGTTCCTGGTTTGAGCCCCCAGCTCACCCACCTGCAGGGGGGTCACCTCACAAGTGGTGGAGCAGGTCTGCAGGTGTCTATTTTTCTCGCCCCCTCTCTGTTTCCCCCTCCTCTCTTGATTTCTCTCTGTCCTATCTAACAGCGATGATGGCAATAACAACAACAATACGATAAACAAGGACAACAAAAGGGAAAAAACAGCCTCCAGGAGCAGTAGATTTGTAGTGCAGGCACCGAGCCCCAGCGATTACCCTGGAGGCAAAAAAAAAGGTCATTCATAAATAAAATATAGAATGCAAACCTTTCTGTGCTTAAGTGGGAAATAGCCATCACTGAGTTTTTCCCTTCCTCCGTTCCTTCTTTCCTTTCTTTTTTTAAGGTGCCTTGGTGTAGGATAATTGTTCCTTTTATTAAATACTTCTACCACACAGGCACTGAGATACAGGGATGATAGACTAGCATTTTAAACTAGTTCAACTGATCTCAGAGTAGCACCAAACCCTAAATTCTCCCTATTCTATTAACTACTGCAGGCCTACTGAAGGATACAGTACATGGGAAAATATTTCCTTATTCTCACAAGAATTGAGTCTTGATTTTTGCACCACTGTTGTTTTCTTTGAATAGCATAGTTACACTACATTTTCTTTCTATAAATAGTGTTCTTGTTATAAAGCTTTCTGATCACAGTTTGTCCAGTTCGCAATTATTTATTGGGGGAGAGGTCAGGTTACTGATATACTTGTCAGTATCTAGAACAGCTCCTCAAGCATAGTAGGTGCTTACACTGATAAACAGCGTTATCAAATGACTGTGATGGGCCAAGCGGTGCACTGTGTAGTGATCACTATGGTCATAGTCCCTGCCGTTGTGTTATATTCCAAGTGGGCAGTTTTGAAACTGCTTTACAGTGAGGTGACTTCATTGTGAGGGTTACTTTAGAGGTGGATTATTTAGATGATTATAAAAATTATATTATTATATTATATATTAAATATATATAAATAAATATATAATATGTAAATATTATATATTACATCAGTGTAATATTTCTTTAAATGTTTTTCAAATCATGTGAGGCTATTTAAAACAAAACATTCATTGTTGTAAAAACAAAACCAAACAAACAAAAAAAAAAACCCAAACTTCCAGAACTATATACACCCGTGATCTTTGTTGCTCTTCTTTTAATCTTACCAATGTGTCAATTTTATTTCATGATGTATTGGGGTGTTATATATAGTTTCTTAATTGAGAATTTCTGTGTTTTACTCTTGAACTCAAAAGCTTTAGTGTTGTCATGTTGAAAATAAATTCAGACATTTTCAACAACATTTAATTTACTCAGGGAATTGCTTTTTTTCCCCGCTACATGTAAAGAAACAGAACATTTAGTGTTTTGAAAAAATGTGACAGTTTTTAAGAAGCTCTAAAAAAAAGCACCTCATAAGACTGGTCATAATGAAAGTCAGAAATTTGGTGAACATCAAGATTAACTGCTATGACATTTGCTAAGGCAGGTGGTAAGTGTCAGGATGTGTCTACTAGCCTGTATGGTATACATGCATCAAGTCTGGAGAGCCATTGTGTCTCTGGGGTAATCATCGGAAATGCCTTTAATCTGTTTTACTAATTGTTTCACAGACTAAACTCTATATAGAAAACTCTGCTCTGAGACCACACGGAAGACACATCTGTGTTTAACGATATGTTGTTTTTTTTTAATGTATGTGTATGCCTTCCTATAAATTTGTGCTTTGAAAACTGTTTTTATACAGACTTTGACATTTGTCAGAATTTATCCTAAATTTTCCTCAGAAATGTCACTTAAAAATGTGTGTGATATTCCTATTTAAATGAGAGAAGAAAAAGCTAAAGACATTTTTGTGTGTTTTCCAGAAAGTACCTTCATATCTCCAGGAGGTCTGGCAGCCTAGGTCGGTCTTTAAACGGGTGGGATATTTGCAGCGGCATCATACTAGAGGCCTTCACATGTAAATTCTGCCTTTGGGTTTTGAAAACCAGAATATCCACTCATGTGAACCCTCACTCTTTATCAGGGGAAGATAGTGATCAAATACAGTGTTGCTGAGTGTATGCCAGAGTGTCTGGAGGGAGAATCAGAAGGCCCCCACAACATCCTTACCTTAGGGTCAAATGCTGCCCAAGCTTGTTTTTTTTTTCCCCCAGTTCATGTTAGGCCAGGTTTGGGGTGCTGGTTTGGTCTGTGTCAGCCCTCCAGGTTCCAGAGAACACCCTGGCCCAGGCATCTGGCTTTGCGCCAGACATCTTTCATGTTTGAGTTGAGTTAGGCAGAATGCACCTTAGAACAGAACAGACTCACTAGACAAGACTTCTGTGAGGACTCACCATTCAACAATAGGCACCATTCTCAGTGATTACCAAGAATTCAATTACATGTCCTTTTCCACACTAAAAAGCTGCATCCTTGACATCAAAGCTTCGCTTTGTGTTTGTCTGCCACTCATCCTTCATGAATACTTTCTTTATATATCTGCATTTAAATGTGCCTATTAAGTGTATGGGATGTAATTATGAAATAATTAACTTTAAAGTATATATATATATACACATATATGTGTATATATATATATATATATATATATCCCCAAAGTGTATGAATAATATCTCTCAAGCATAGAGGTTTTAAAAGTTTATGATTCATTGTGCTGCCGAGAAAAGTGATAAAAGTTGAAATAGTAGCGTTTTGATTTTATTTTCCAATTAAAAATATCTAGACATGAAAATTTCTTTTTTAAAAATAAAGATTTTATTTATTTATGAGAAAGACAGGAGGAGAGAGAGAACCAGACATCACTCTGGTGCATGTGCTGCCAGAGATTGAACTCGGGACCTCATGCTTGAGAGTCCAAAGCTTTATCACTGTGCCACCTCCCGGACCACAACATGAAAACGGGTATCAAGAGATTCTCTGGACAAGGGTTATGTTTGAGAGATGACGGAGATTTGCCTGAAAGTCAGCCTAATAAGGCAGAGGAAAGCCACCTGAGACCTGGAGCCTTGTTGAACTTAGCATTAGAGGACGCGGGAAGACATGGCACACAGGGCAGAGGTCGCATAATGGTTGTGCAAAGAGACTCTCATGCCTGACACTCCAAAGTCCCAGGGTCAACCCCCCCCCCCACACACACACACACCACCATAAACTAGAGCTTTTTTAGTGCTCTGGTTTAAAAAAAAAAAAAAGGCACACAGCGATGTAAGCCTATTAACAATTAGAAACCTCAGAGTCTGTTATTTCACCAATTCCCCCTTTGCTCGATTGAAACGGTCTTCTGGCTTACAGCATTTTATAAGAAAACTTGTCTATTCTTTCTAAATTTTTTTAAATATCAGTTTTCCAACTGTCATGCTTGGTCACTTCCTTAGTTGTGAATCTGGAACTAGGAATGTTTGTTTCATTGTCAATTCATTCCTTTATTTAGTAGGCATTTTCATAGTGCAGACACATAAAATTGACTCTCTAGAAACAAACGCCTTCATCATTGACAATACTGACAAGAATATGCTAAGATTTACAAATCCAAATGCTCAAAGAATTTCAAATAAATTTGGGGCATCACTTGGAATAACACATAACATAGAGTTTCACAAGGAAACCTCCTTGGTATGTATATTTTAGACCTAGATGTTCTTGGCGGGGTGTGTGTGTGTGTGTGTGTGTGTGTGTGTGTGTGTGTGTTACTGATTTCTTTTTTCTTTTTCTTTTTTTTTTTTTTTTTTTTTTTTGAGCTGCAGCAGTTAATTCACATGTAAGTTGCTGGAGGCAGAAGAGGGAGAGGAATGCACGGAAATGTGTCTGGCTTGGGATGTCTCCTTTTCCAGAATCCCTGCCAAGGGCTGGCAAGCCCAGAAAGGCAAAAATTGGCACCATTTCCTGCCACTCTCCACCCTCTGTGGCATACTCCATCAGACGCCTGTTCTAGGCGTGACCTAGATTCCCTAGCTACTGCCCAGGTCCAGTGGCTTTTTCTTGTTTTCCTATTTCCTCGTCTCTTCATCTCAAGTCTCGCTCAGCCATTAACTTAGAGAAATGCTTCAAAGACTTGTGCCAAAATGTGTCTACCCTTATTTTCAGTGGCACACACCCAACTGTCGGTTGACAGGTGGGGTTACCACCTGGGGCACTGTTAACTTCCTGCACCAGATGGAGTTGTACAAGTCCAGAAGAAGGCACACAAGTGGGTTGCTTGAACAGATGCTTTGCAGACAGTCTCTGCGTGTCAGCGTTCCCCGTCTCCCCTTGCTCCAGCTTCTCTCGCTGCCTATATAGACGCAGAGCATGCAGACAGAACACTGTAGCGTGTAGGAGATTCCCAAACTTAAAATGGCTTTGCTAACTTGACTTGAGTAACCGTCTTCAACTCTTCAAAACTTAAGTCTCTAAAAACAGAGATAAGTTTGACTCTGGAATTTGGAGAGTGACCTTAAAAAACATAGGTTATGAAAACATTTGCAAAAAAATGGGTTGGCTGGTGTTGGGAGTGTTGACACTTTAATTGACTTTTCCACATCTCAATAGCACCATTTGGATTTAAATTTATTTATGGAAGATGATCGTTAATGTCGTATCTTTCCAAAATGTAGAAGTGAGAAAAATGTGCTCTGTGGTCTCATGCATTTCCTTGTTTTACCGCAAATAAGTGAAAAAATGTGATAGTAGATTCCTCTAATTTCCAAACGAGTACTTAAAATTTTTAGGGGGAATTTATCCAGTGAAGCTCTTTGTTTTTCAAAGAAGAAAATACCCATGTTTTCAACTCTGTCATTTAGCCACCAAACATCTGTGTTGTTAGAGATGACTCATCAGATTTAATCAAAAAAGTTTTAGCGGGCCATCTTATTATACATGCCTCTTGCCGTTGTTACTGATATGTTTTATGGCATTGTATCCTGCACAGACTTAACTTTTTTTTAATCAAACTTTTAATGATTTTGTAATTACTTTTCTCCCCTCTCTGTTTTCCTTCCTTGCTGTGAAATACATGAAAAAAATATATATAAAGATGTATAGAGCATATGCATGTAGTTTATAGTCTAGTGTTATTACGGAAGCCCATGGTTGTACAACCCACAGAAATGATTTCTGTGCCTCTTAATTACATGTCCTCCCCTGAGTCTTCATCCAGAAGTAACCATTGTCTTCAGTGTTGTATTTATTGTGTATTTGTTTGCTTTTTACACTTCTGCTGCCTTTCTATCTACACATAACAAATTAGGTAGTTGTACTGATATCTTGACCTCAATATAGATTGGGAGCCATATTTATTGAGTGTATTCTTTTCGTTTTCTGTTTTTTATTTTCATGTAAATATTTTTGAAGACATATATTCACTCAACTGTTAGTGGACATTGTTCATTTATGTTCCATTGTTTAGATATTAAGGGCACTACTAATGTGGACATTTATGAATTTTTGGTATATGTATTTAAACATTTCAGAATAGCATACAGTTAAGAGTGCAAAGAGTTATAAACCTTATCATGTGGTTTCAGAAGTTTTCCAGTGTAGGTAAAACTTCTTTTTTTGTGCACATGTCACCATGTGCAAGGCTTATGGGTCAAGCCCCCTGCCTCCACCTGCAGGGAAAAGCATTGTGAGCAGTGACACAGGGCTGTGGATGTCTCTCAGTCTTCTCTCTCTTTCTCTATCCCTCTGGATTTTCCTCTATCTCTATCCAATAAATCCATAAAGTAGTTTTAATACTCTTTTATTCATGTTTTTGTGAATATGTGGGCTGCCGTGTTCCATTGCTTTAAATTTTGCCAACGTCTATACATAGTCTTACAGTTTTATATTTTCTGAGTGTTGCTGTTATAAGAATTTTGTGTTTATATATGGATTTATACAGGTGCCAAATTTACTACACTAAATTAATCCTACGGTTTGTTTGTACAGCCTGTCGTTTTCCTGTACTAATTTTATTTGTTTCCTTCTCCATTTCCATGTCTTATTTCTGTTCTTTTTGTTGTAAATTTGTTTTCTTTCTTTCTATTTTGTTTGTTTTCCTGCACTAACCCAGAGATCAGGACAACTCTGCATTTGGCTGGTAATAGCAGGTGTTCTTCCTGGTTTGTGAGAGTGATTTGAAAGTGTTACGTGGGATAAGCCTGAAAAAGAAGGATGACTGGGGTGATCTCACTCTTGGCCACACTGGAACAGAAAAGGATACAGGAAGTAGACCTTGGATTGGTTGGGTGTATTGCACCAAAGCAAAGGACTCTGGGTAAGAAGAACAGGAAGGGGCTTTCAGATCCTGTTACATGGTGATGGAAAAAGACCTAAGTTGAGGGTGAGAGTGTTTTGAAGGTATCTCTCATGACTCGATGAGAAATTATACCCCATGTGCCAACAACCGTGCTGTACACCTCCCAATTTTAATTTACCTCCCAATTAAAGCGTGTTATTTTCTATTGTCATTCTGATTTTATTGTAAGTTGATGTGAAATTTATGAAATACTTTTCAGAATTATTAGGATTGTGTGATTTTTCCATATTAAGTGTGATCTGTCGTTGTGGTAAATTACCAAAATCTATCATCTTAATATTTAGTCAGCCTTGCATAGTATTAGATGTGATGCCTATAGAAGAAATGTAAGATGTACTCTCCCCTTAATTAACTTACAGTCTAACTGAAGGGATAAAACGTGATTAAAGAAAAGTTAATAGATGCCATGAGGGTATATTGTAATTATTTGCCACACTAATGGGACTTTGAGTTCAGTTGGCAAAGCCATTATGTGCTATCGTGGGCTTGAGCCAGCTTCCTGGAGGGGTTCCTGGAGCTGCAAGCAGAAGAAAAGCTGTTTATCTTTTATGATTCTTTAAATAGCATTACTTTGTTATACCAAATTACCTGCTTTGTGAGAGATTAACGGTGATTTTCAGTAGTCATTCATACATTGCGGCGTAGTGCGTTTCTTCCTTTCTTCCTTCCTCCCTCCTTCTATTTCTCTCTCTCTCTCTCTGTCTCTTTCTGTCTTTCTTTCTTTCTTTCTTTCTTTCTATATTTCGTCTGTCAAATCTATTCTTGGGAGCTCAGTTTTCAGCAAATATTTTGTTGCTGCCCAATTTCCAGGTCATTATTCAGTCAGAGTTTGCTGTTATAAGATAAAGTGCAGAAATATTTGGACCAAAAGATGTATTTGATTGTCAGTGCTCTTTAGAAAAGAGAATGTATCAAGTACAGTGTAATTCAACAAACATTAAGAAGACATCTATGTTATTCTAGGCTCCTGTGTATTAAACGAGCTTGTAGAAAGCTTATTAGAATAAGAAGTTTAAAACGCAGTGAGACTCTTCTTTTTCCTGTTGTATTGGAACCTGAAGTAATTGAAATTTTCACATTTTATCTCATTGGAAAGGATTTTGACCTTGATGTTGTCTGAAGGGTTCCCATACCTATGAACAGGCTGAGAAGATCTTGTTTTCATGCAAGGTAGTGGGACAAAGACGGAAGAGATTTTGTCTTTCAGTCGTCAAAGTAGATTGGTTTTTGTTAGGCCATTGTGAAGTTCTATATGTAAGCATATCTGGGTTCTATTTCATTTCACTTAGTCCTGTAGGGTTTTCTTTTAACAATTATCTACTCCACATCTTTTGTCACTTTAGTCACATCTACCTAGTGTTGACTGTGCCTTGAGATCTCTTTTGTCAGAACTGCTTCCTTCACATTCCTTTGCCTTAATTTATTCCTATCCTTGTCCAGGCAGCTCCCCGGTTTTAGAATAAGTTTTTTTTTCTTAGAGTTTTCTGTGTAACTTTATTATCTGTACTTTTTTTTTTTTTTAAGTATAAAACACAAGGAATGGCTGAGGGCCTCACACATGCATGATACTGCTGATTTACCTAGCTAGCCCAATTGTTATTTTCCTTTTATAAAGATAAAGGTAGAGAAGGAAAGAGGAGGGAGTGATTGAGGGGGAATGGGCACCGTTTTATAATTCATGGAGTTCTCCTGGTGCCCGCCTGTGTTGCTAAGGATCAAATGCATATCCTCAAGCGTGGGAGGCATGTTGTCACCTTTTTAGATGCTTTTTGGAAATAACCAGATATTAGTTGGCTGTGTATCTTGCCACTTTAACATGAAAATTTTAGTAGACGGTGCCCAAGAGGCACCATGTTTTTGTAGCTATATGATCAGCTATCTAAAACACTGTCATGATTCTGTTTGAATCCAGCGGACTTCATTTCTGTTCTCTATAAAAGTGATAACAGTATTTTTGGATTCTTCCTCTGGTAACTTCATAATTGTGGTAAATGCCAACAGAAACAAGTCACATGTTTATATTTTAGTAGACTGGAATGTTTGTGGTAAATGCAGTTGTGGCCTACTATTTCTACTATTTCTTAATAAATATGAGAGATACTACTTCCTGAAATTTGGAGAATTCAAAGAATTCAACCATAACATGCTTTTGGTTTGTTGTTGTTGTTTTTTTTTTTTTAAGAATGTTAAAGAAGTACAATATCACCATCATTTAATTTAGAAACTACGAGATTTAGCCTTGCCAGCAGGTTTTATGGTTCTAAGTTCAGTCACCTTTTGATATGCAGTTTAAAAATAATACATTTTTCCAGTTAAAAAAATACATTAAGCCCATTAAAATGCACATCCTGGGAAGCAGTGCAGTGCGCCTAGTGTTGTGCATGACCCCAAATTCAATGCCAGGCATCAAAGATTAACTAGAGTCATTTCAGAACCGATAAACATGAACTTGAGAAACGAACAAACTGAAAACCATTTTGTGTGAACAAACTGTTTCTAAGACTTTATGAAAACTGTGGTGGTTCTTACTGGGAGGTGGAGGGTGGAGACAGAAATTTGGTGGTGGGTGCAGTGTAGTGTAGAATTAATTATACCCCACAATCTTACAATACATAACCCATTGGTAGTAAGGAATAAAAAATTAAATTAAATTTTAAAAAGTGTTCTGGCATGATTATCTAATTCTTTTACCTAGCTCACTCATGCTAAAAAGAAACCTTTTTCCAAAAACATAAAATATTTAAAAATATATTTTTGGGGGGTAAAGACAGAAATTGAGGGGAACGGGGGAGGTAAAGGGTGTGGAGAGAGAGAGAGAGAGAGAGAGATAGAGAAAGGTACCTGTAGTACCTCACTGAAGCTTCCCCTGTGTAGGTGAGGTCGAGGGGCTTGAACTTGGCTCTTGGCACCACTGCCTGCCCCTCTCCCCCACACACAACAAAGTTTTATTGGCTATAAAATGTATAATGACTTTGTACATATAATTTCTTTTATTTTTTCATCACTTCTTTGTGGTTTGCTCTCCTGCTTGTAAATCATGTCATTTGTCAACAGGAACTTGACTATTTGTTTGTGAAGAGCAGATTTATTGTATTTCTCACCTGGATTAGTTGCCTTACTTTTACTTCACCCATTCTGATGTCTCTTGTTGTTGTTCCTTGCTTAGTGGGCCAGTGTGTGTTTTTATAGCTACTTAGCATACACATTTCATATAAAGTGTAAATTAGCTAATGATAAGTAGCAGACAGTTGCTATATTTTGCTTTCCCCATCCTGTCTGGAGAAGTGATAATATACAAGAATTAAACCTCTAACTGAAAATCTGGTGAAATTCACCTCTGATGAAAGTGCCTTCAAGATGGACCAGGAGGAAGTTCAGTCGATCAAGCATTGCATCCTAAAACACGAGGTTCTGAATTCAATCCCAGGCCTCAAGTGTCAGAGTGAGGCTCTCTTTCTCTCTATTTCCATTGGTCTCTCTCTCTCTCTCTCTTTCTCTTCTCCTGTTCTTCTCTACCCTCATAACCCGACAGCCCATAGAGGTATTTTTTTTTAAGTCCATAATTTCCAAAGAAATAGTGTGGCCAAGTAGTCATTAGATCTGTCCCACATCAGCCTAAAGCATATAAATGATAAAGCTTCACTGTTGGAGCCAGAACTTCAGGCTCCTCAGGAGTAAAGAGGGGCTTGCAGGACCGGGTGGTGGCTCACCTACGTAAGTGCTCACATTACAGTGCACAAGGACCCAGTTCAAGCCCCTGGTCCCCACCTGCAGGGGAAAAGGGCTGCAGATGTCTCTCTGTCTCTTCCCCTCGCTATCTCCCCCCCATCCTCTCTCGATTTCTGGCTATCTCTATCCAATAATTTTTTTTTTTAAAAAAAAGATGAAATTGAAAAAGAGAGGAGGGGGGCTTGCCAGTGGACAAGTGGTTTTCTTCAAAGCCATGGTTACCAACAGTCACACAGACCATCTGTCTAGAGAAAACCTTCCAATGAGAATAGAGGAAAAAAACACCCCCCATTCTGTATTGAAGGGTACAAGTTAGACATTGTAGTTTTAATACATTTTACAATTTATAAGTGGAGAGCTTAATAGAATTTCAAAATATTTTACACTCACTTGCTAGATGTTTTATCCCTATACTAATCAAAGTGCTTGTAGAAGGCAGATACTCTTCCCCAAGCTCCCAAGCCAAGGCAAATAGAAACTTTTGGTTTATATGTCCCATGAGATGAAACCACAGGCTATATATTTATAGTTGTAAGAAATCATAGCCTTGGGGGTAGGCGATGGCACATTTCTAGTAGACATCATGATAAAGATCACGAAGCTAACACAATGCATAATTTTTCTTTTTTGTTTCCATTATTCTGTGGTGAATAGATTAGGTAAAAGTATCCTTTCAATTAAACCAAAGTGAATGACTTCCGCCTTGCTCAAAGTATAGTATATAACATATTTTTTATAATTCAATGAGCTTCTCAAGCTTCATGATTTTTTATCAAAATGGCTGTATACATACACTGAAATGTTAGCCAAAGCAATCATATCTGAACCATAATTCAGTTTTACTATGGATTCATAAATAAGACCATTCCTGCCCAGTCATTTTCAAATCATGTTTGTCCTTTTAGCAGCTTCCAAGATGATGTTTTCAACTCCCATTACACCCTAAAAATTTACTTGGATGAGTGAAATCAGTTGCAGTTCTTTCTGCCAGAACATGGTGCCACACCCTTGGCAGGTTGGCAATGTTGTCTTCATGTATTCGCAAGATTACTAAGCATTAACACTTGCTCCTGCAGAGAGCACTTAGACCTCCCCCCTCAGCTAACAGTGCTGGATACCACAGGCAGGTCGAGCTCCAAAGAGAAACTGCAAATGTAGGCCTCACCCAGCCTTTGTAGAGGAAGGGCCCCTACAAAAACATTGGTGATCTTAAAAATCTCTCCCACACAGATGACCTCACCTATATGTCCTGGAACCTCACCTCTCCAGAGCACCACCTCACGAGGGAAAGATAGAAGCAGGCTAGGAGTATGGATTGACCTGCCAATGCCCAGATCCAGTGGGAAGCAATTACAGAAAATAGGACTTCTTCCTCCTGCACCCCAAAAAGAATTTTGGTTCATACTCCCAGGGGGCTGTTAATGGAAGATGACCAGATGGGCTCTGAACTCCAATTCCATCAGGAACTGGAGAGAGAAGAAGAGAGGAAAAAAGGAAGGAGGAGGAGGGCACTCAGAAGTGGGAGGTGTGACCTAGAAGGAAGAGAAGGTAGGATCGTAGAAAAAATAGGCAAATGGGGGGGGGGGGGGATTTAAGTGCACATGGCATGAAGCGCAAGGACCAGCCCTTGGCTCCCCACCTGCAGGGAGATAGCTCCACAAACAGTGAAGCAGGTCTGCAGGTGTCTGTCTTTCTCTCCCCCATCTCTGTCTTCCCCTCCTCTCTCCATTTCTCTCTGCCCTATCCAACAACAACATTAGCAGTAACAACAAGGGCAACAAAATTGGAAAACTAGCCTCCAGGAGCAGTGGATTCAGTGCAGGCCCTGAAATCTAGCAATCACCCTGGAGTCAAAAAATGGGGAGGGGCAAATATATATAAATATAGACATAGTTATAGAAATTATAATTAGCCCATATCTGTGATCTTGGGAGAACTAATGTGGTTTCTAGTGGAGGGAATGGGGACACAGAACTCTTGTGGTGAGAAAGATGTGGAATTTCACCCCTGTTATTTTATATTTCTGTAAATCAATATTAAATCACTAATAAATGAATACATGCAACAATATTTTTTACAGACATAGACTTGCTACTGAAAGCAAAGGAATAATAATGATAATGATAATAACTAAAGAGATAGTGGTCTATATCATACCAAAAGCAAACATACAAACACAACACTATGCTTAGTCATCAATGTTTTGTTCTTTCTAACTTAAAAATGACTTGGCTAGATGGTTTTACTCTTTTTGTGAAATACAAATGATTAAAACACATAAACTTGCCAAAGAAAAGGAGAGAAAGGGAAGGGGAGAGGAGGGAAAGGGAAGGCAAGGGAAGGGAAGGGAGGGGCAGGAAGGGAAGAAAGAAAAAATTCTCTAGGACTTTTTGAGAACTATGGTAGTTCCTATTGGGGTTGGGGGGCAGAAGCATAGGGCTTTGGTGACAAGTGAAATGTGGAAATAAACTTCTATAATTTTATAATCATGTAAACTATTGTTAAATCACAGATTAGAAAATAAAGTTTTTTAAAAACTCTGTCCCAGAGAAATGGAGGTGCATGTAATAGCAAGACGAAGGGCAGACAGACTGACTGTGCTTTCCATCAGACTTTCCTCTTCCAAAGACAAACACACAAACAAAAGGCTTAAACAGACCACGTGAAGTTACAGCCTCTGGATTGTTTTCAAAAGAGTCAACACCAGTGCAGTAGCCCCAAAACTATCCGACTTCTCCACCCCTCTGGGAGTTTCCAGATCTCTAAGATTAGGTGAACCCAAGAGTCAGCTTCCTCCACCCGGCCATTCTCCCAGCAGCCTTGTGTGGACTGAGAGTCAGGCTCCATTCAGAAGCACTGTGGTTCCTAAGAGTCCTATGAGGTCCCTGGACCTCTTGTCTCATTGGTCACACAGGTGGAGGATTCCAGGTCCACTCACAATGGCAAATGGACCAAGAGCTTTCCAAGGCTTGCAACACTTTTCTAATTTATTTATTTTATTTTCCAATAGGTTTACCTTGGTGGGGGGTACCTACATAGCTCCACTATTTCCAGTAGTCCTTTTTATCCCTTCCTCCCTCCCTCCCTCCCTTCCTTCCTTCCTTCTTTCCTCCCTCCCTCCCTTCCTTCCTCCCTTCCTTCCAGTTAAAAGGATGAGGGAATGAGGGTAAACAGAGACAGAGAGAAAGAGTTCCCCACAGCACTGCACGTGAAGCTCCCCTGCAGATGGGAATCAGAGTCTTGAATCGGGGCCCCAGTGTATGATTGATTATGTGTGTGATCTACTTGGTGGGCCACAACTTGACCGCATCCTGCCTGTGTGTGCTTTTAATTCCCACCCTTGCCCTTTACCTATGGTCTTCCAGGAGACTTCCTGGTTCCCTCTGTAATGTAGCTGCTCCCAGTAACAGGGCAACTAAGCTCCTTGGTTCCCATAGTCTGACTGGAAGTTGTCTCCACCAAGTAGATCACTCAGTCATCTTGTTGTCTATATGATGAGTTCCGCCAATCTCTACCCTTTTCCTTTAAATTGTTGCATGTGTTTAATTAATCTCTTTTGATAATGATCAACCAGAGTGATATAGCTTCTTTGACATATTGTAGTCTTTTAAAACAGAAAAACTTTCTTACTAAGTAGTACTTAATAATTAACTTGTACAGAAGTAAGAGTTTTATGTAATGGTAGTTATATTTCCATTTTAGGCAGGGATTTGCTTTAGGAATTTTTGGAGTGTAGTGTGAAGCACAAGGACCAGCTCCAGGATCCCAGTTTGAGCCCCCGGGTCCCCATCTGCAGGCAGGGGGTCGCTTCACTAGCGGTGAAGCAGGTCTGTAGGTGTCTTACTCTCTTTCTCTCTCTCTCTCTCTCTCTCTCTCCCCTCTCAACTTCTTTCTGTCCTATCCAATTTTTTTAAAAAGGAAAAAATGACCTTCAGGAACAATGAATTCATAGTGCCAGCACCAAACCCCAGCGATAACCCTGGAGGCAAAAAATAAAAATAAAAAAATTCAGTGTAGAAATTTTGGAGCCAAAATTTGCCAACTCAGAAGCCTAATATTTAATCCACTTATTATTAATAAATACGGACATGACACTGATAATGCACACATTTCTAAAACATTCTCAGTAAGAAGTGATATTTTTCTCTTGATTATAGTCACAGTTGCCAGTATTTTCTCATGGAAAAGCTTTTGACCCTGAGCAATATGCATCACTTTTAAATATGCTCAGATTCATTTCATTGTCAGTGTTCGTCCACAGTGCATTTAATTCTTACACAACAACCACCCCTGCAGTAAGTTAGTTAAATGAGTAGTCAATCCCCATAGCATCAAATATTCAAGGAGAACATTTAAAAAAAAAATCAAAGTGCACTCTTGAATAAATTCCAATTGCATTAGGAGTTCTCCCCAGTTCCATGAGCCTCAATTGTTTAAGTAGCCACAGTGGCACTATGGACTTACCACACAAACACCCACAGAATACATGAGTTTTTCTCTTTCCTTTCTTATTTTTTAATTAAAAGACACTGCTCATGAAAGGGAATGCTTTGATTTGTTTTCTTGACATTGGAAAGATGGCATGGTTATTTTTCCTTGATAAATTAAGCTCTATTGTCAAGCATTAACTACTGAGAACTGTGTTTTGTGAAACCCGGACTTTTAGGTATGCCACATTTGTTTACATAATCTCTTTTGTGTTTCTTTCAGATAGTCTCACTTTCAAACGATGGAAGTGTATGAGCATTCAGCAATTTTTCTATTTTTGTACATATTTTCAAGATAGGCAACCACTTGTGTAAAGATAAATAAAAGGGAAGAATTATGTTTTGTCTAAGTCTTTTAATATGCCAGTTCTCTAGTTACTTTATTTTCTAGTCACATACATGACAAGGCATGTGCCTTGCTGGGCAAGCTATCTCCCTCCCTACCGTATCTCTTCAGAGACAAGCAGAAAAGAGAAGATGAAAGCTACCAGGAGCTGAGGACTTCCTACCTTCACCTAGTAGACAGTGCTCTTCTAGTGTGTTTGTGAGAGATAGAATTTCTTCAATTTGAAATAGTACTAGTAGTCAAAAGGAACACTTTACTATAATTTTTGTTTACATGAAGTTTTTTTTTCCTTCTGAGGATGACTGTCTACATACGTGTGTGTGTGTGCACACGCACTTTTTTCTTTTTTCTTTTGCCTCCAGGGTTATCGCTGGGGCTCAGTGCCTGCACTATGAATCCACTGCTCCTGGAGGCCATTTTCCCCATTTTGTTGCCTTTGTTATTGTTGTTGTTATTGCTGTCATTTTTGTTAGATAGGACAGAGAGAAATCGAGAGAGGAGGGGAAGGTAGGCGAAGATAAGAAAAACAAAACAACAACAAAACCTAAAGATAGTCAAAGGTCTTTTGGAGAATCTTCTATTTTTAGGGATTTTGTACAGCTGTCCACAGTTGGAGCATTTCCTGTTCTTTCGTTCGCACACAACTTTAATAGTTTGTTTCCATGCGGGGGTCCATGGAAATAGAAGGATGCAGTTTTAAATCTTGGCATTGCACACTGTAGTGATGCTCACGTCATTCATAAGAAGTCTTAGAGATCTGAGACCCTTTGAGGGAATCCGTGCCTTCACCCCTATAACATAAATTTATTAAATACAGTAATTGTCAGAGACTGTTCCAGTTTTTGTGTTCTCAGTTTAACATGTCTGTAATGCAGTCCCATCCTAGTACTAGCTCCTTGACTTATTAGTGCAATACCCATTCAAAAAGTTATCATTGGAGTCGGGCGGTGGTGCTGGGGGTTAAGAGCATGCGGCTCAAAGCACAAAGACCGGCATAAGGATCCTGGTTGGAGCCCCTGGCTCCCCACCTGCAGGGGAGTGGCTTCACACGTGGTGAAGCAGGTCTGCAGGTGTCTGGCTTTCTCTCCCCCTCTCTATCTTCCCCTCCTCTCTCCGTTTCTCTCTGTCCTATCTAACAATGACAACATCAATAACAACAACAGTAATAACTACAGCATAATAAAAACAAGGGCAACAAAAGAGAAAATAAATATAAAAAAAGAAAATCTTTTTTTTTTCTGTCATCACCAATACTTGACCTCTCTAGACTGACCTTTTGTTCCCCTCTCCAGATAAAGCACCAAAGCTTCCTCCCAGTCCAGTGGGGGCCAGGCTTGAGCCTGGTCAGCATGCAGAACAAAGCAGCTACTTTCTCAAGCTATTTCGCTATCTTCCCCTCCCCTTATCCTCTTCCCATCCCCCCATACATTACATGGCTGGGATCAAATCGGAAACCTTGGACATGAAAGGCTGGTGCTCTACAAGCTGAACCATTCCCAGCTACAGGACTTCATTTCAAGAAAAGGACGAAAAATTTCTTTGTCTTCCTCTTTCTGTACAACTACAGAGGACGTAGCAATAGCTGGAAGTGTAACCGGAAGGAAACCCTTCACTGGAAGCAACCATGTCGGCATCCTGTGTGTCCTCGAGAACTCTTAGAGAAACCAATTCTGGTGTCCAGGCCACCCAGTACGGGGCATTTTGTTATGACAGTCCGAGCAGATTACTGCAACTATAAATGTGAAAAATCTGGAAACTCTGAGGTCCCCATTTCCCTCTAATAAATTTAAAAAGAGTTGTTCCATCTTCACTGCTCCCACATGACACTCACAGAACGTGGTGGTTCCACAGTTCTCAGTTGAATTTGTTCTAATGGATAAACTTTACAGAATATTTTTTTAATTGTTTTTAATTATCTTTATTTATTGGATAGAAACAGCCAGAAATCAAGAGGGTGATAGAGAAGGAGAGAGGCAGAGAGACACCTGCAGCCCTGCTTCACCACTCACAAAGCTTTCCCCCTGCAGGTGGGGACCGGAGGCTCAAACCCGGGTCCTTGAGTACTGTAATACCTACACTCAACCAGGTGCGCCACCACCCGGCCCCCAGAATATTTTTTATTCCCTGTTTGCTATTTATATTTTATGAATTTTGAAACTGTTGTGAACATGAATACTCATTTGAAATTAATATCTAAATACTTGTTTTGAACATGTTCCATGAACATTTCAAGTGACGTTAAGGAAATATATAAAATTGCAGACCTGCGGAAGGTCCCCTCCACCACGGACACAAATTAAAAAAAAATTTTTTTTTCTAGCCACAGATACTCGCCTCTTACCAAATCATTCATAGGCTGAACTTGTCTATATTTCCAAAGGCATCCTGGAAGAAGTAGGCATAAAAAAAGGAAAAACTTCCAATTTTCAGGAATTTCTTGCCATTTGTAATCAACAGCAGTTGATGAATTAAGTGTGTAGCAGTGATGACCGTGATTTCCTTTCCTTTTTTTTTTTTTTTTTACCTCACCACCTTCTTTTGTGATAATCTTGGGACTGGGAGGTAGTTTGCCTGCTAGAATGCATCCTTTACCTGGCCCCAAGCGCTGATGCTCATAACAGAGAATCTTGTAAAAGGGGACTTTTGCAAGTCAGGGTGTAGTGTTATGTTTCTCTTCTCTCTGTCTGTTTCTCACCCTCTATCTGAAAACATGAAAGAGAAAGAAAAAGAGATGTTCACTAATGCAGTAGAATCTTGAGGGCATTAAGCTCTTGACTGAAAGAGAGAGAGAGAGACTACATGTAAACGCAGGGCCTCTATCTGCTCCAGGACACTTGTCAGTCAGAGACACAGACAGAAAGATAGAGAGCCAGAGCTTCCTCTCTTGCCATCACACTCTCATATTTCACTGTCTCTGTGGCCCAGAAATATACCCGTATTAAAAAAAAAAATACCTCAATCTATCTCATCTCTAGAGGCTTTATGTCCTGTAGTTTGAAAATGATGGCCTCTTCCTTCAGGGACTCTGTGATTCTAATGTATCTAGAGTAGGGTCTTGTTCTTGGCAAAGGTTATTAATGGCTGTTTCTTAAACTATTAAACTAATGCACATTTAGAAATTCCTTTTATATTGAACTCTTGCTGTTCAAATACAGTTTGTATCACTGCTTACGCCTTTATATCTTTTGTTCAATGTCCTGTAAATTTTCTCTCATCTATCTGCCTTATCTTTTCTTTTTTAATCTACTGCTGGTGGTGGCCACTTTCCATTTATTTATTTATTTATTTGATAGGACAGAGAGAAACTGAGAGGGGAAGGGGAGGTAGAGAGGGACAGACAAAGACAGATACCTGCAGGCCCGCTTCACCACTTGTGAAGCTTCCCCTCTGCAGGTGGGGAACAGGGGCTCAAACCTGGGTCCTTGCACATGGTAACATGTGCTCAACCAGGTGCGCCTCTACCCACCTATCCTTTTAATTTTTTAGAAAGTAAATTTTTGTTTTGTTGTTGTTGTTGTTAGATTTGTCTTAGTTTTATTTTTATTATTTTTATATTTATTTATTTTCACTTTTGTTGCCCTTGTTGTTTTTCATTGTTGTTATAGTTATTATGGTTGTTATTGATGTCATTGTTGTTAGATAGGACAGAGAGAAATGGAGAGAGGAGGGGAAGACAGAGAGGGAGAGAGAAAGACACCTGCACACCTGCTTCACTGCCTGTGAAGTGACTCCCCTCCAGGTGGGGAGCCAGGGGCTCAAATCAGGATCCTTAGGCTGGTCCTTGCTCTTAGCGCCACATGCGCTTAACCCACTGCACTACCTTCTGACTCCCCTTAGTTTTATTTTTAGGAGAGATAGACAAATGGATAGAGGGAAGGAGAGGCATAGAGCACTGCTTTATGATTTATGATGGTACCAGGGATTAAACCTGGAACTTCTGGGGCCTTAGGCATATAAATTCTGTATTATAGCATAGAAAGGTACTTTTTTTTTAAATACTTTATACTTTTAAAAAATTTATTTATAAAATGGAAATATTGATAAGACCATAGGATAAGAGGAGTACAATTCCACACAATTCCCACCACCAGAGCTCCATATCCCAACCCTCCCCTCCAGCCCCCCTTTGTAAACTTTCCTATTCTTTATCCCTCTGGGAGCATGGACCCAGTATCATTTTGAGATGCAGAAGATGGAAGATCTGGCTTTTGTAATAGTTTCTCTGCTGAACTTGGGTGTTGGCAGGTGGATCCATACTCCCAGCCTGTCTCTTTCCCTAGTGGGGTAGGGCTCTGTAGAAGTGGGGTTCTAGGACACATTGGTAAGATTGTCTGTCCAGGGAAGTCAGGTTGGCATCATGGTGGTATTTGGAACTTGGTGGCTGGAAAAGCATTAACATATAAAGCAGAACAAATTGTTTAATAATCAGGAACCTAAAGTTAAGAATATAAGAGATGATATTTGGGGTCTCATATTTACATTGGAGCCTGTGTAACCTCTGGGTCCCTGACAGTCTGAGCTCACAGCCCATGATCATGGTTGGGAATATTCTGGGCTGCACTCATTCCAGGACCACTCTTCCTTGAGTGGCAGGGTAGGCTGACCCAGCCTCCCTTCGAAAGAAAGGAGTATTTTTAAAACTGTTTTATATCTCTTATCAATATTTTATAATTTTTATACATGTAAAAAGAAGAGGAATATTTATTCAAATCGAGATTCAGTAGGTGTTCATTTTATTTGCAAGTGAAATAATTTTCTGGAAAAGAGATAGTGGACTAACCATTAATTTGGGGGTTTACTTGCTTGTTGCTTGATTCCCTTTTAAGATTCCTGGTTATATTCTATTTTCTTTCAGTTCTTTATTCTATGATCACTGGGTTGAATGGTTTGGGTCCTATTCAACAAAGAATGCTTTGAGCAATGAACTTCAATGCATAATTATCCAGTGAAATCATAGTGAAGTGATGAGATGACAAAAAGCCAACTTATTTTCAAGAACTAAAAATAATGCTGTAAGATAGGCATGAAACCATACATGAATATCCCAGCATATGACTTCATATGTTTCTAGATCATTTTACATGTTTATTTAAATTATAATTTAATTGCATTTTTGAAAGAAATAGTTTCTCAGATTCCAGAATTCCCCTGTATATTCCCAGTGCATTGTAAACTTTGAAATGCTGTGAAAACTCTGATAGTTTCGTCTACAGCTCCCAGCCCCCCTCACCAGCTCCTACCCACATTACTCCACTCTGAGTAAAGAGAAAACCTCATTTCTCTGCCAAGTACTAGACAGGTAACTCACCTGGTGACAGGTTTAAGGTTTAAGACAATGTTGAGACAGAATTTGAAGTGATATAGATATTATTACTTCTAGCTCTTCTGTCAGTTATGTAGTGTATTATAAGAAAGCCAAGAATTTATTTATGCTTATTATCAAAGGCCTCATAGACATGCTTTCCCCATGGACCAGCTGGTATTTCTTCCACATAATGTCTGTCACACTAAAGTTCCTTCAGTACTCTTTAGTAATTCAAGCCCTATTATTTGAAGGTAGCTTGGTTTGCTGTGAGTTCCTTATATTTCTGAGTTCATTAGGTGGGAGTGTGAGGTGTCTTTCCATGTAGACTATAGTTACTACTCAAATCACTCTTCACTACTTGACTTTTGAAAAGTTTAGTAAACCATCTATGGAGAGAATTTCTTCCACCTGTAAGGCACCTTTTAGTTGATTTTTTGCATATATGCTTTCGGTATTCTTTTAAGGTATTCTTCCCAAGCTCCCATACCCATTGACATATGCTTTTTGACAAGGGGGGAGGGTCCAGAGAAAGGAGAATCTCTTTAACTAATGGTGTTTTGAAAATTGGGTTGAAACATACAGAAGAATGAAATTAAATCACTTTATCTCACCACACACAAAAGTAAACTCCAAAGGGATCAAGGATTTGGATAATAAATCAGAAAGCATCAAATATTTAGAGGAAAACATTAACAGAATTCTTTTCGATCTAAGTTTTAAAGGCATTTTCAATGACTCAAATCTATTCACAAGGAAAACAAAAGCAAAAATAAACTAATGAGACTCCATCAAAGAGAAAAGCTTCTGCACAAAAAAAGAAACCACCACCCAAATGAAGAGACTTATTATGGAATGGGAAATACCTTTCTATGCCATACATTAAGCAAAGAGTTAATAACCAGACTCAGCAACAAACTCACCAAACTTACCAAACTCAGCAACAAACTCACCAAACTCAGCAACAAACTCAGCAACAAACTCACCAAACTCAGCAACAAAAAAAATCCAAAAACAACCTCATCCACCAGAGTGGAGAATATTCACCAATATAAAAGATGAGATCCAAAGGGCCAGCAGACATATGAAAAAATACTCTAAATCACCGATTATCAGAGAAATGCAAATAAAGACAACAATGAGATACCACTTCAATTCTATGAGAATGTCATACATCAGAAAGGACAGTGACAACAAATGTTGGCGGGGTTGTGGAGACAAAGGAACCCTCTTATACTGGTAGGAATGTAAATTGATCCAAGCCCTATGGAGAGCAGCCTGGAGAAGTTTCAGAAGGCTAGAAATGGACCTACCCTATGACCCTGCAATTCCTCTCCTGGTATGTAAGCAAACACACTCATCCAAAGAGATACATGTACACCTATGTTCACAGCAGCACAATTTGTAATAACTAAATCTTAAAAGCACCCTAGGTATCTACCAACAGAGGAGTGGCTAAGAATGTTGTGATATAAATGCACAATGGAATACTACTTAACTATTAAGAATTATGAAGTCACTTTCTTGACAATATCATGTTAAATGAGATAAGCCAGAAAGAAGGATGAATATGGGATGATCCCACTCATAGACAGAATTTAAGAAATCAGACCAGAAAGGAGCAACATAAAGTAAAACTTGGACTGATGTAGTGTATTTTACCAAAGCAAAGGACTCTGAGGAAAAAGGACAAGGACAAGGATGGGCAGTAAGGGGACCCTTTTCAGGTCTTGGTAAATGATGGACCTAATTGGGGGGGGGGGGGGAGAGCATTTTGCAGACACCAGTCTTGGTGAGAAGAGAAATTGAACCCATGTGTAACAAGTCCTGAAACCACTAACCTCCCAATAATGAAAAAAATAGATATTCTTTCCATTTTTTCCATCTAGGAACAATCATCCTCAACCAACACAGTTTAAGAAAACAGTACTTCATCTTCTTTTCATTCCATCCAAAACATCATAATTTAAAGAAATCTAATAAGTAAAGGAGAATAAATTAATGGCTATATGAAAATTTTATCCATATTCTTATTTTCTTTCTGCTGCATTTGTATTTATGATGATGAAGTTTGACTGGTTAGGGGAGACTTGAAATATCCCCAATAGCACAGACTATGTTTATTGGAAAGGAGATGAATAAGGATCCATCTCTTTATAAGTATAGGAATCTTTTCAGGAATAACAATGATATCTGCCTCTCCAGAGACTTTGGTCTTAGCCTGCAGGATATACAGAAAGAGCTCTCAGATTATGAGCCCAATCAATACTGTGAATTTTACTCATTTAGTTATATTTTTAGAATTTATTACCTTTTAACAAAGATGTCAACTAAAAATGTTACGTTTTGGACTCAAGAATGTGCCTTTTTTTTTTTTTGGTGCAATTTCTTTTGGTCATTGTGGTTTTATTATTTGGTGAGCATCACCTACTCAAATAGTTTTTATGTGTGTTACCAATTAAAAGAGATCATCACAAAAGATATTAACTTTAGTATTTAATATAATACAATCAACGTGATATATATTTATCAATAATTGTTATTGCAGTACTTTCTAAACTAACCTGATTTCTTCGGGTGCTAATTTTTTTTTTTCAGTTTGTTGAGCTATAATTAGCATGCAACACTATCAGCTTTGGGCGACCTTATGTATTGCAAAATGACTACCACAGTAAGCTACCATCTACCACATCAGAGAGATATAAGAGAAAAACGTTACTTCCCTTTTTAAAAAAAAATCACGTTTTTAATTTTTTGTTTATTAATTATTGGGTAGAGACAGAAAGAAATTGAGTGGGGAGAGGGAGCTAGAGAGGGAAAGAGACAGAGAGACACCTGCAGCCCTGCTTCACCACTCATCAAGCTTTCCACCTGCAGGTGGGGACAGGAGGATTGAACTTGGGTCCTTGTACACTGTAATGTATGTGCTTAACCAGGTGCACCACCACTTGCTCCTAAAAGTTACTTCCATGTGATGAGAAATTGTAGAATATCTTATCAGTGTTAAGTAGAATAAATCCTCACTTAATGTCTTCATTATGTTTTTAGAAACTTCCTCTTTAAGTAATCAATGAATAATCCTCATACTAACTCTGTATCCGTGTGTATATTACTTATTCCCAAATATATATGAATTTGTTCACATGTATAATTATGGACCAATGTCAGAAAACTAATACAAGTGTTAAAGAAAGAATATAGTTCCACTGTACAAATCCAAATCTATATGACCCCATATCTCATACTCTGTCAGTTGTTCCACATTTCACATAATACTTAATTTTCTGCCTGACAGTGTTTTCACTTGAAATACAAGATTAATTAGTTAGAACTTTGAAAACTACATGAAATACACTTTAGTTTATTTCAAGGTGATATGTATAGAGACTCTCTTGTAAATAAGATATTAAACATCTATTATAAAAGAACTATGAAAAGTAGTATTAGTTATCATGTCATGTAAAGAAGTTACATATTTGGGGCCAGGCAGTGGCATGCCTAGTTAAATGTTCACATTACAGTGCACAAGGACCCAGGCTCAGGCCCCTGGTCCCCACCTGCATGGGGGAGCTTCACGAGTGGTGAAGCAGGGCTGCAGGTGTCTCTCTGTCTCTCTCCCTCTCTAACTCCTCCTACCCTCTCAATTCCTCTCTGTCTCTTTCCTTCCCTATCTCCTCCTACCCTCTCAATTTCTCTCTGTCTCTCTCCAATAATATAAATAAATATATTTTTTAAAGTTTCGTATTTACTTGGAGAGAACACACTAGTTCCTCAAGTTTCCTGTTTGGCAAGTGACAGTAACAGAGTCCAGGGGATGGACAGCGACCCTGTCTTTATTCTCTCTAACTTAGCACAGCTCTTGAACATTGACTTTTTTTACCAATTCCTTCTAAATTATCTCTATCGCTTTTTTTGTGATCAGAGATTTCTAACTCATTTTCAATGAGGGCCAGAAAGGTGACTCAGTAAGCATCTCCCTTATAAGTGTGAGGCCCTGAGTTTGATTCCATGGTGCCACATAGGAGCCACAAAGGTAGAAAATTAGTGAAACTCTGCATGGTGAAGTAGTACTTTGCCTTTCTCTACCTCACTTTCTCATTGGAAAACAATTCAGAGGATGAAGACTGGATGAGATCACTCATAGGTGGGACTTAGGCTAAAAATGCAAGAAAAAAAAAAAGGATAAAGCACTCCTGGTGTGGTCTAGTTCAGCAGATCTGAAAACTCGAAAGTGAGGTAGGAGATTGAAAGGGGATTGAATGAAGAGGACCCAGTGCAGAAGAGGAGTAGCAGCTGGTGGGAAAGTGCATTAACACCTGTCTTGGGAAGTTGTGAAATTACCTCTGTGACAAAAAGTTTCAGTAAAGTGATAAAGAAAACAACAAAACAAAACAAAAAGTTACGAATGGTTGTCACTGATTAGAACTTTGTTATACTTGTGAGGTACATGCATATTTTTTCTGTGCCTGCGATAAAATTGACAGATAAGTTAACCAAAACAGCAACAAATGAATTGATAAAGTAATGAAATAGTGTGGCAATTCAGAGCTTTTCTTGGTCTTCTTCAGTCACTACTAGGGATCATTCGATCAAGTCTGCTTGCAGTTTTTCCTTTAAGTGTTTTATGTTTATTTATTGGCGCGAGAGAGAAAGAGCCAGAGCGTCACTGCAACATAGAATGCTGGGGATCAGACTCGGGACTTCATAATTCCAAGTTCAAACCTCTCATCACTGCACCACCCCCCGAACTGTTTTTCTTCAGCTTTCTAATCCTTGGAATCTTCTGGTACCTATAAATTACCAGGTCCACTTAAATTTTTTACACATCCAGATCTTTTGTGTTCTTTGAGAATTAAAACCCTTAGGTATAAGGAATAAAATAATAGAAACATGGCGACTTAGTAAAAATTGAAGCCATTAGGTTGTTGGACTATGAAATACAGTCACATGCACTCCTTTCACTCAAAATTCTTTATATCTGCTTATGCAGACCTCTTGTTTGAATATTTCTTACAATTTAAGAGTAAGACTGTAGAATGAACCAGGGTCAAAATTAAAAAATAGACCTATTGGTGCTGATCGGTACCACACCCAGCTGAACACACCTGCAAGGGCCTGAGTTTGAGCCCCTGCCCTCCACCTGTAAGTACAGGGAAGCGGGTTTGCAGGTGTCTCTCCTCTCTCCCTCTCTATCTCCCCCTCCTCTCTCAACTTCTCTCTATCCTATCGAATAATAACACAAGGAAAGGAGGAGGCTTGGGGTAGTAGAGGAGAAATGGCCACCAGGAGCAATGGATTCATAGTGCAACACACTTGTCCCCAGCAATAACCCTGGTAGATTAATTAATTAATAAATTAATTATTATTTTAATCTCTAATCTAATTCCATTAAAATTTCTTTGAATTGGGAAATGACACCAGTTGAAAGCATTGGGAACTTGTGCCTTTTCTAAACAACATAGCTGTTTATCTGGAGGAAGAAATACTTAGGCTTTAATACTCTTTATGCATTAAATTTTATAAAAGCAAAAAAGCAGATACAAATTGAAATCTTTTATTTAGGTTTTTATCATCATTATTCTCCTCAGTTGTTTTTAAGCTTCCTCTCTTGAATGAACATACACTTTATTTACACTGTGTGGCTTATGAACTGTTTCATTCCCAGCCCACTACTTTGAGGAGAAAAAGAGTAATAATGCTTATAGCTGTCATTCTGAATAGTCATGAAATACTAGGGAGGTGGATGCCATTATCATACTATCAATGCTATCGATAAAGCTCAGGTTGTAAACAGTGACTTGGCGTTTGAAATGCAGTCTGTATGATTTAAAGTCTGGTTTATCCCCCCATGATACTTGAGAATGCTATAATCTACATCTGATGCAAAGATGATAATCATTAGTAAAACTGCCAAATCAGAGAGAGACTGACCTAGAATGTGACTTCAGATTATCACCCTTGGTGAATAAATAATAGTTCCACTCTGATGTTTCTCTGCCGCCAGCACAAATGAGATTGGGAGGCGACACCTGGAATGGCGGGGCCCCACCCAGTCTCCCTGATGTATCTTGGCATTCTTACTGAAGCTGTTAAGAAGCCTGGAATGTTAGCATAACTATCAAGCAGCATAGTAGTCAAGATGAGTTTTGTGCTTACAAGTACTGCAACATTCCCACCTGGCTGATGCTCATACATCCGATTGTAAAGTTTCTTGTTACTGCTAGTTTGAGCCACCTTTGTGTCTCTTGGCTTTTCTTTTAAGCAAGGGGACTAGAAGTAGGAAAACATTTCTTTAGAGTTTAAATGATGTCAGTAATTGGCAATAGGAAAAAGGAAATTTAATCTAAGATGATCACAGAGACATTGGTCTTTTCCTTTTAAGGGAGACACCATGGAACTATTCCATTTGCTTTACCCAGAGTGTTCCATTAGTGTTACCCAGAGTGTTACATTGTTGGCTGTTCCATGCAGAGGCTAGCCATATTTTATATGAAAGCATTTCCCAACCAACTTCTAAAGTAAAATGTTAACACTCTCTGGAGCTCTAGAGTTCTGTACACCCCATGATACATGAGTTTACTTTAGAGTTTGAATCCTCTTGTATATGTGGTGAGAAGTTCAAAATTACTCCTTATTTATACAGCCTTTGGCAGTTTGGGCAATGTGTTTTGTCACCTGTTTGCAGTCTTATGAAGAGCTGGAAAGTTTATGAAGAAATAGAAAATATGACTTTGAGCCCTTGACATTTTAAAATAAATGTACATATTGTTAGTGACAGATTGCTAAACTTGGCTTTAGACACTTAGCTATGTTTCTTGCCAAAAGTAATCCAGATGTGCATAATTTATCCGGCTGCCATATGTGCACTGACATGTCTTTCTATAATCAACTGTCTGTTCAGTATGGTTACAGTTAAATGTTCTTTTTTATCAACAATCTTTTGAAACAACACTGACTTGATAACTTACATTTTAAATTTAACAACTTCTCAAAAACAAAACAAATAAATAATAAATAAATAATGTACCTTCAGTCTGGCTATAAACAGAAGTAACCAGGCATGTTGAATATCTAGAAAAGACATTGACAATCCAAATACTCTAGGGCCCTCTGTATTTTAAGAAGAAGAAGACTCAGGGATACCAACTTCAATCTGATTCCATTTTTTATGAGTTTCTTAGTAGTATAGCCCAATTAAATATTGTTGAAATAAGAACATACTGATTACACTTAGAACCAAGTAATTTGCTTTGAAAAGTGGGCAAAGGAAACCTTGATGCAGGATGAAGTAAATGTGTCAAGAGCGAACATTTCACTTCTTTCACTCAGTATTTTCAGTGCTAGCTACATTTGTGATTTAGGAGCTGTGCTGACTGCCATATATATATATATATTATATATATATATATATATATATATATATATATATATATGAATTTTAGAAAGCATATGTATGATAGAAAAATGTCTTAGTTCTATTCTGTCACTTTTACATTCATACTTAAAGATATTGGAGAAGTTTAGACCAACTGACTGTAGCATTTCCTCTATGATTGTACTACCCTGAGATGCTGTTACCTTGAAATCATGTCCTTGTGTTTTATGCTCAGTGACACTGTGCCACTATCAAGTCTAGACAGTGGTGTCAACTATTTGTGTCCTTGTTTGTCCACAGCTGCAATTAGGTTTTTCTCACTGTCCCCATCTGTGGAGGCTGACTGTGCAGTGACCTTGGCCAGTTCAAAATCTGTTCAGCCATGCCAATGTGTGCAGAGAACTGGGAGGCCAGATGGTAGGGCTGACGGAGGGGAGCTGTTTTGTTATTGATTGTAGCTGATAGTAACTAACCCATCCTGTCTGTGGTATGATTTAAAAAGACATATCCCACAGTCTGTCATTGTAGAGCCAAAACTTGCTCAGTATCGGTGCAAAAGTCCTAACAGAAATAACTGATACAGCATCAAAATGAGCAGGGGATGGATTCTGTATTATCTTCGTAGCCTGTGTGAATTCGTTGCTTTTTTTTTTCCCCCTTTTGTTGTCCTTGTTGTTTTATTGTTGTAGTTATTATTGCGGTCGTTGTTGTCGGATAGGACAGAGAGAAATGGAGAGAGGAGAGGAAGACAGAGGGGGGAGAAAGATAAACACCTGCAGACCTGCTTCACCACTTGAGAAGCAACTTCCCTGCAGGTGGGGAGCCAGGGCCTCAAACCTGGATCCCTAACGCTGGTCCTTGTACTTTGTGCCATCTGCGCTTAACCCGCCGCGCTACCGCCCGACTCCCCAGCCGTTGCTTTTTAAGCTTTGACACAGTGCTGGAGAAGTTCTGGACATGAGTACATCAAAAGAGCTCACAGCTCAATAGGAATTCCCATACCCCACTTGAATTCTGCAGCTTAGATCCAGTTTTAAAAAATAGTCCGAGACAGGAAAAGACACATTTGGACTGAGATGGAACTACGGTTGTTACGCGTCCTGCTCTCATTCTTGTTAATCTGGAAGATTTCTTGAACAATTTGCAACTTTTCTTTACAAATTTTAGATGCTCAAGTTACATCTTCAGCCGTATACTGGTCACTGCCTTTTGATAAAAAGTGCCAATTTGCTGACTTCACTGCAGATATAGTACTTTTAACAGACATATATGCATCCATACGCTGATGCAGTTCAGTTTTTAGAGAGTAGTTATTAAAACGGTTGTAATTATTAGAAACCACCATCTGTTGATACACTAGTTTGACTTTTCCCATTGAGTTTTGAATTAGTAAAAGAAAATTCCCAGATTATTCTGTTCATCTATTGAATAGATCCAGGTATTTTTAGCTTATCGTGCTATTGTAGAGACCTCCAGCCAGACGGCATGATCCTAATAAACATTTTTATTTTTGTATTTGGGAGACTGCAGTTATGGAAAATACATCTTAGAATTTCTTGCCTGCTGTGTTATTTTTTAAAATATTTATTTATTCCCTTTTGTTGTCCTGTTGTTTTTTTAATTGTTGTAGTTATTATTGATGTTGTTGGATAGGACAGAGAGAAATGGAGAAAGGAGGGGAAGACAGAGAGGGGGAGAAAAAGATGTAGACACCTGCAGACCTGCTTCATGGCCTGTGAAGTGACTCCCCTGCAGGTGGGGAGCTGGTGGCTTGAACCAGGATCCTTAACACTGGTCCTTGTGCTTTAGGCCATGTGCACTTAACCCACTGTGCTACTGCCCGACTCCCCTGTGTATTGTTTAATGTCTTATTCTGTCAGTTTGTCACCTACTATGGAACTTATACCTATCATTTGTTATTTAGGGACAGGGTACAATGTGCAAGGACCCAGGTTCAAGCCACAGGTCCCACCTGCAAGGGAAGTTTCATGAACAGTGAAACAGTGCTGCAGGTCTCTCTCTCTCTCCCTCTCTCTCTCTCTCTCTCTCCTCTCTACCCCTTCCCTCTCAATTTCTGTCTCTATCCTAAATAAATAAACCTTTAAAGAAATTATTTCATATTCGCTCGCGTATTTCTTCCCCATACTCTGCCTACACTCCCATTTCCCCTGAAGTTTGACAAAATGGGGCTCCTGTCTCATCAGTCCTTGAATGCTGCCACCAGACCTAAGTTTTCCGAACCATTATTTCCTTCTTTTCATGGCCTGTCTGTATTGAACACTGAATCGCAGTGCAAATTGTTATGATATGGTCTTGGAGATTATGACACTTTAGTGGAAGAGAGAACATAAGAATACCATAAATAAGTGTTAAATATAAATATTGCATATGCAACATAATGGCTTAGAAAGGTGAATGTGATAACTTTTGATGAAATTTAAGAAATGTATGTTACTTCTTGTCAGCAGGCTTAACACAACCCTGGAATGCACTTGGTGTGATTTTTATAAATATTCATTCATTGAATTTTCCTATATGATAGACAGTGTGCTATTTACTGGAGATTGCAAAGAATTTAGAAAATGCTTAGGGGGGAAAGATGGCCTTTGTTGTTCTCAGTATTAAATAAGAACACTTGATTTTTTTTTCTGATCAAACAATTCAATACAAATATCTGATAGACTGTGAGTAAACCTTCCTATAGATACTTACTTTATATATTTCAAATTTTTATTTTGTTTCCTTTTTAATGTCAAGTAAGGGAAATTTGAGTATATGCTCTCTTAAACCTGCATACAAGACTTGCATACTTCACCATTGTGAAGCCTTAAGTAACACAATTTGTTAGTGCTAGTAGTTTTTTTTTTTAATGAGTACTTTTAAACAGAATTTACCCATGCTTATCCTTTATGCTTCTTCTTCATCACAGTGATACATACAGCAAAGAAACTCATCATTAAGATGTAAAAATATCTCTTCCTAAAATACAGTGTAAATTTCTCACTCCTCTTGCTCAGAGGAGTGAGAAAAATATTTTGATGTTTAGCAAATGCTATCTCAACAGTGTACAGAGTGCCAATTTCCTGTTAGAAGTCGAATCAATCATCCCTACTACAAGTAGTGACTGAACAAACATAGACAAAATTTCATCTAATATATATATTTATATATATATGCATCGCCTCCCGGATACATATATATCCCTTTAGGGCATAATTTTAAGTACATCTAAGAAATATCTAGAAGAAAATTTTAAATAGGCTATGCTTCAAGCCCAAACACACCTCCCATACATAGAAGAACATGTTGAGTATGTGATGATAAAAAAATATGGAATTGGGAGTCAGGTGGTAGCGTAGCAGGTTAAGCACACATGCACAAAGCACAAGGACCAGTGGAAAGGATCCTGGTTCCAGCCCCCGGCTCCCCACCTGCAGGGGAGTCACTTCACAAGCGGTGAAGCAGGTCTGCAGGTGTCTATCTTTCTCTCCCCCCTCTGTCTTCCCCTCCTCTCTCCATTTCTCTGTCCTATCCAACAGCGACATCAATAACAACAACTACAATAATAAAAAAGATAACAAAGGCAACAAAAGGGAATAAATAAATAAAATTACAAAAAGAAAAAAAGGAATTAAGAAAAGGGAGAAACAATAGTAGAAGTATTGATCCTGTCACAGGGCTTCTCAGTCCTTTCTCAGTTCATTGTTTCAGCGTTTCTGAAAGATGTTTAGAGGCATCCCTGCCTTACTCCATGAGCTGTGAGTGGAGAAATATCCCCTGGTGATGTTATGTGTTCCCTGGGAGACAGTGGTGTCTCTTCTCCATTGGAGAATCGCCATAATACAAAGTTATTATCAGTGTGAGTGTTCCTTGGAGATGTATCTATGTATTCTCTCTTAGAGAATGTAGGAAGTATGAGCAAATGGTGTATTCTGCCTATTATCTAAACATTTTCTTCTGCTGGGTAGGTTTCAAAATGATCACTTTTTTTTCTTAATTGGAGGATTAATGTCTTACACTCAACAGTAAATTCAATAGTTTGTACATGCATAACATTTCCCAGTTTTCCACATACCAATACAACCCCCACTGGGTCCTCTGCCATCATGTTCCAGGACCTGAATCCTCCCCTACAGCCACCCACCCATCCCAGAGTCTTTTACTTTAGTGCAATACACAAATTCCATTCCAAGTTCTGCTTTGTGTTTTCTCTCCTGATCTTGTTTTTCAACTTCTGCCTGTGAGTGAGATCACTTTTTATTTTTTTAGGAAAGAGAGAAATTGAGAGAGGAGGGGAAGATAGAGAGGGAAAGAGAAAGATAGACACTTGCAGACCAGACCTGCTTCACTGCTTACAAAGCAACCCCTGTGCAGATGGGGAGTTGGGGGCTCAACTGGGATCCTTGAGAGGGTACTTGCGCTTCACATTATGTGAATTCAACCTGCTGCACCACTGCCAGGCCCCCCAAATGATCACTTTCTAATTAGATTCCTATAGAATGTTTGATGATTAGCATGACAAATAATATTTACATATAATTTTCCTATGTAAATTTTCCTTTCAACTGTGCATTTATAAGGCCTGAGATCCTTTTTTGGCATATAGGAGCTTAAACTCAGGTGAAATGTAACAAGGAGAGCTCTAAATCCTGGAAGGTAAATCATGACTTGAATGTCTATAAATATCTATCTCTCTTTCTCCCTCTCTGTCATCCCCTTGCTTCTCAACGTCTCTCTGTCTCTATCCAAAATAAATAAATAAAAATATTTTTTAAAAATTCATAGGAAGTCTGTGCTCTTATAAGTAGAGAGCAGTCACTGGTACTTGTTGCAAGAGGCCCTGTTGAAAAAATGCAGGGTTGCTTTTCCTCATGGTAGATCCCTTCTCCCCTCACGTCTTCTCCAAAAGAACCTACAGAAAAAAGCAGGTACCCAGGGTCAAACGCATATGTCTTCAGTCCTGTTCTCAAAACGGCTTGAGAGGGGATCGGACTGTGGCTCACGAAGCCCAAGGACTCACGCAAGGATCCTGATCCAAGTCCCGGGCTCCCCAATTGCAGTGTGGACGCTTCACAAGCAGTGAAGCAGGTCTGCAGCTATCTGTCTTTCTCTCTCCCTCTTTATCTCTCCCCCCTCTCAGTTTCTCTCTGTCCTATTCAATAAAATAGAAAAAACAGCCACCAGGAGCAGTGAATTCCTAGTGCAGGCCCCAAGCTCCAACGATAACCCTAGAGGCAAAAACAAAACAAAACAAAACCCACTCATCTGTAAGAAGAGAAAACACAGATTTTTACATAGAGTCATCATAATACCTTAAAATAATGTCTGAAATGAAATTCAGTGTAATAAGTACTCAAGAACTCATATTTAAAAGCAGGAATATTAAATGCAGCTTGTTTTCCACATTTAATGCATTGATGGTAAATCAGTTACCACTAAATGCGATAGAGAAAATTCTCCCTTAATGACACAATATAGTTTTAGTTGTCTACACTTTTTCTTTTTTTTTTTTCCATTTATAAAAAGGAAACATTGACAAAACCATAGGATAAGAGGGGTACAACTCCACACAATTCCTACTACCAGAACTCCATATCCCATCCCCTCCCCTGATAGCTTTCCTATTCTTTAACCCTCTGGGAGTATGGACCCAAGGTCCTTGTGGGATGCAGAAGGTGGAAGGTCTGGCTTCTGTAATTGCTTCCCTGCTGAACATGGGCATTGGCAGGTGGATCCATACTCCCAGCCTGCCTCTCTCTTTCCCTAGTGGGGTGGGGCTCTGGGGAAGCGGAACTCCAGGCCACATTGGTGGGGTTGTCTGTCCAGGGAAGTCTGGTCAGCATCATGCTAGCATCTGGAACCTGGTGGCTGAAAAGGGAGTTAACATACAAAGCCAAACAAATTGTTGAACAATCATGAACCTAAAGGCTGGAATAGTGCAGATGAAATATTGGGGGAGTCCTCCATTTTGTAGATAGCTAGTAGGCCTATTTTAGTTATATTCCAAAGGGCCTGTGGCTATACTGGGTTTGTTTTTTTTTTCCCCCTGAGCCTGGAATCTGATATGGAGGTGGATCCAAGTTATTGTCTGGGGAGATGATGTCATGGCTGGAAAAGGAATAGAAAGCTGGATCAGGGAAGAGAGTAAGGAAAATACTAAGGTTCTTAAGTTTCTGTTGAATGTCTCCATTTTGTTTCATTCTATGATTGTTAGTATAATTATTTAGTAGCTACTGTCATTTTAATATATATCTCGTTTACTATCATTTCAGTTTTTGACTGAGATTGTTCACACTTTCCCATCCACCAGACGTTCAGTGAGCACTAACTAGGCTCCAGGCCTGGTGTTACCTGTTTCCTAGTACTCATAAGACTTCAGTGAGGACAGTACTTAACCATGAAGATATTAAGACAAGGAGATCAACTCATTTACCTAGCATCACTTTGACATCTAAAAGTGGGAGAGTAGGGAGTCGGGTGGTAGCGCAGCAGGTTAAGCGCACATGGCACAAAGCGCAAGGACCAGCGTTAAGGATCCCGGTTCGAGCCCCCAGCTCCCCACCTCACAGGCGCTGACGCAGGTCTGCAGGTGTCTATCTTTATCTACCCCCTCTGTCTTCCCCTCCTCTCTCCATTTCTCTCCGTCCTATCTAACAATGACAACATCAACAACAATGAAAAACAAGGGCAACAAAAAAGGAAAATAAGGGGGTCGGGCGGTGGCACAGTGGGTTAAGCGCATGTGGCGCAAAGCACAGGGACCAGCGTAAGGATCCCGGTTTGAGCCCCCGGCTCCCCACCTGCAGGGGAGTCGCTTCACAGGCGGTGAAGCAGGTCTGCAGGTGTCTATCTTTCTCTCCCCTTCTCTGTCTTCCCCTCCTCTCTCCATTTCTCTCTGTCCTATCCTACAACGAATTGCGTCAACAAGGGCAGTAATAATAACCACAACGAAGCTACAACAAGGGCAACAAAAGGGGGAAAAAAATGGCCTCCAGGAGCGGTGGATTCATGGTGCAGGCACCGAGCCCAGCAATAACCCTGGAGGAGGAAAAAAAAAAAAAAAAGGAAAATAAATAAATATAAAAGAATAATAGTGGAAGAGTTGGGAAAATCAGTCAAGAAAACTGCCTCGATGACTCCACCGTCTCACAAAGTGCCGCCATGCCGGTTTTCTCCATTCTCATTTCTCTTGACACTACCCAGCTATTTCTGTGTGTCCCATTGTAATGCTTCTCAGTTTCAGAACATGCTATTCCCAGTGGATAAACACATCTCCGAGTGGATTTTCTTCACTTGTTCTGACAAGCTAATTTGGGGGGAGTCAGAGCTGGCAGGAAGACTGTGTAGGGATGTAGGCTCTCTACTCAGTCTGGATCCTTGGTGTCCTTTCTGCTTTTGGAAAAGCAACCCGCACATCTGTATTTCAACATCATTATCGAGTCCTCTGGCAATTTCCTTTTACTGGCCCAGTCTCAGTTCATGCTGAAGGAGGGAATGAAGGGGGCAGAATAGTGCTTAGTTGTCACACAGCACCCATGCACTTTTGTGGCAGAAAGTGCTGCCTTGGAATTTCTGAAGCAAGTCAGAGAAAGACATGTATTATGTGAGTCTGACTCACTGAGGAGAATAAGCAAGATAACTGGTGGGAATACCAAAACCAAATTTTTAATGACCTTATGTGAAACTCTGCTCTATGCCCTAAGAAAAATGTTAAAAATGATGTGGTCAAGTGTGAGAGCAACCAGCCAGACACAGTAGTGGAAGCAGAATTTCTGATTTAAAAAAAAAAGAAGCTTCCTAACCTCATAGCCACTGCTAATGGCTATATACATATTAATAAAGCTTTGAACACCTCTCAAATTAGTTTTATTTTTAAATCAAAAGTGCAAGACGTGGAAGTGGTAATTTGTGTTAGTCCGGCAGACACTAAATTAATTGAGATAAAAACAAGAAGTAGCAAGCAAACCCTTTGGGTGAAAAAATAATGAGTTATACTAACCCTCTTAGACAGTTTCAAGTGAAACATAATAAAAAAAAAAAAAGAAAGAAAGAAGGAAAGTGATTTCACAGTATTGGAGTCTGTACATATTTATCAATGTCCCTCAAGAACATAATCAAAGTAAAAAAAAAAAAAAGAAGAAGAAGAAGAAGAAGAAGAAGAAAGAAAAGGACTCTGGGGGAAAAAAGCAGGAAGAAGGACTGAGGAGGGGAAGGGTTATTGAGGTCCGTCCTGGTTTATGATGGTGGAAACAGACTTAAGCTGGGGTGAGAGTGTTTTGTAGACACTGTTATGGCGAGATGAGAGATTTTACCCATATGTTAACATCAGTACTATAAACCATTATCCCCCACATGAAATAATTAAATGGAAAAAAAAAAAAAGCTAGATTCAGATTCTTTGATCTTATCACTTCCTATGAGAGAGCTGCCTCTCCCAACGTAAAACTTTGGTTTCACAGTCACATGGGAAGTGCTGCTGTATTCTGGACAGTCTGGATGTCAGAATTAAGGTGTCCACAGCACAGGGAAATATAGGAGTAAAGCAGTCCTTTGTGAGAGCCAGGTGGTGGCGCGCCTGGTTGAGTGCACATGTTACAATGCGCTAGGACCCAGGTTCGAGCCCCCAGACTCCACCTGCAGGGGAAAAAGCTTTGCGAGTGGTGAAGCAGTCTCTCTGTCTTTCTCTCCCTCTCTGTCACCCCTTTCTCTCTCGATTTCTGGCTGTGTCTATCAAATAAATAAAGATATTTTTTAAAAACTTTAAAAAAAAAAGTTCATTGTCACTTTCAGGTTTGTTCTTGGGCAATTTGGCAACACAGTGAAAATGACCTCACTTTTCTCTATTTCCTAGGGACTATCTGTCTCTCACTCCACAGACCCCTGACCTGTAGCTGGCTTTTGACAGTCTGTCTGCATGTGTCTGCATCCGCGTGATGCTCTGTCTCTTGTCGGATTTAATGTCGGTTTTACTGGGATTTTCTGGTTACCTATTACTAATTGTTTTGCTTTACCCAGCATTCTGTGCCCACTGGAAGTGACTTGTCTCTGTTTCTCTCTCTTTTTCCTTCCTTCCTTTCTCTCTCTTTCTCCTACAAGTGACTCTGTTATGAAAGTAGTATTGCGAGATATAAGATCTTGTACAGCAGGGGATTTAAACCTAAAAGAATAAAAAGAAGCCAACCCGAGGAACTGCTCCTGGAAGCTATGATTATGCAAATCTGGAGTTCTGTACTTTCTGCCATAACTGAACTTCATACCTTCCAGTGACCATTTTATTTCTTTTTTGCTGTTTGTTCTCCTGAACTTCCTGTGAATTAATATGACTTTACTATTATCACCATTCTTTTTTTCGTTCCTGGGTCTAGCTTCTGTTCTCTGCTTCTTCTTCTTCTAGCGTTTGCCCTTCTTCCGTAGCCAGTCAACAGCATCAGGCTGAGCCTGATGTAAAGTTTCGAGACCTCCTTTGAATCTGGAGAGGTGGCAGTCGTTGACTATGTGGGTCATAGTCTGTCTGGAGCCGCAGGGGCAGTTCGGGTCGTCTCTGGCTCCCCAGCGATGGAACATAGCGGCACACCGGCCATGGCCTGTTCGATAGCGATTGAGGAGGGCCCAATCATAACGTGCTAGGTCAAAGCCGGGTTGACGCTTGCAGGGGTCTGTGATGAGGGGTTTGTTCTTGACCTCAGCTGACTGCCAGCTCTGTTTCCAAGAGTCTGGAACAGAGAAGTTCAGTGTAGGCGTAGGGGACCAGATTGGGTGACGAGACGTCAAGCGTTGGACAGGGTGGGCAAAGATATGCGCGTATATTGGCAGGTCCGGTTGAGTGTAGACGTGGGAAATGAACTTAGATGATGCCGCATCCCGACGAATATCTGGCGGGGCGATGTTGCTAAGAACTGGCAGCCATGGAAGCGGGGTGGAACGGATGGTTCCAGAAATTATCCTCATGGAGGAATATAATTTGGAATCGACCAAGTGGACATGGGGGCTACGGAACCATCCTGGGGCACAGTATTCTGCAGTGGAATAGCATAATGTTCTTTGCTAATCTCTCCTAACTCAGCCCTCTGGCCAGATTTTTTTCTCATATGGATTCTGATAGTAGTTATCAATCGTTTAATCATCATCATTATTGATAGTAGAATGTTATGAGATTGTAAGATTTACAATATACAGCTCCACACCACACTGACCACCAAAAGATCTGTATCCCCACCCTTCCATCTCCCAAAGAGAACCACCACAGATACGTCTTAGAAACAGTTTGCTTGCTTCTTCTTCTTCTTTCTTTTAATTCACATTCATGTGTGTCCACTCTCTATTCCACATGTGAGTGAAACTCTCTGGTAGTTGTCTTTCATCTCATATTTCACTAAGCATAATCACTTCTGCTTCCTGCCATTTTGTTCCAAAGAACACACTATCATTTTTTTTTTCTGATTCCAGAATAGTACTCCATGGAATATATACATGCCCTAACTTCTTTTGCCAATTATCTGTGAATAGGCCATTAGGCTGCTTCCAGTCTTTGACTATTGTGAGTAATGCAACTATGAACGTGGGTGCATATGTCTCTTTAAATTAGTGTTCCAGTGTCTTTTGGATGAATTCCTAAGAGTGGTATCGCTAGATCATAAGATACTTCCACTTTTATTTGCTTAAGGACTGTCCATACAGTCTTCCAAATTGGCTGTACCAGTTTGCTTTCCCACCAGCAGTCTTCTTCTAGCATTTGCCCCCACCAGCAGTGAAGCAGAGTCTCTCTTTCTCCACAACCTCTCCAACACCTGCCATTCCTGGTTTGTTGGATCACTTGTCAGCTGCTGAGACAATTAGGTTCACCTTTACCACAGGTCCAAAATGTGAATACAAGGTCAGTGTTCTATTCATGAAAGGAAATAGATTAAAAGTATTTAATTTCACATAGTTTCAGGCTGGAAAAGACCTTTAAATACTTTTAATATTTAAGTAGAAGTAGAATATGAAATGCATGCATGAATTCTTCAGAAACTTTCTTTTGTATGTTCTGACTGCTATTTAATTGGGCAATGCTCATGGAGCCAATAATTAATGTGGATCCTATCCAATGTTATCGAATCAACTATCCAGTATCACCGTAATTTACTCTCAAAAGTAGGTGATACCTTCGCATGAAGCTAGTCTCTTAATTGCCCTGTTCTTCCTTCTTGGTCTCTCCTGTCATTGCTCCCTAGAGGTAACTGTTATTGAATCATTTTCCCCTCCATTTTTTATTTTTGATTAATAGCAGGCTCCAAGATTGTAAGATTACAGGATATATAGTTCCACACCACACCCAGCAGGAAAGATCTCTGTCCCCTACTGAGACTTGAAAATGGATCTTTTCAGACTTTCCTGTATACTTCTTCATAATATACATATATATATGAGAGAGAGATTTTAATGTTGTGGATGCTTCACAAGTGGTGAAACAGTGCTGCAAGTCTCTTTCTCTCTCCCTCTCTGTCTCCTTCTCCCCCTCTCAATTTCTCTCTGTTTTATCCAATAAATAGGAGAAAGAAAAAAAAAATGTCTATCAGGAGCAGTGGATTCAACATGGAGCCCCAGAGATAACCCTGGAGGCAGGAGAAAAAAAGAAAGAAAGAAAGAAAGAAAGAGAGGGAGGGAGGGGAAAGGGAGAGAGGAAGGAAGAAAGAAAGGAAGGAAGGAAGGAAAGAATGTAAGCTTTTTGGGTAAAGGGTTTCCATTTATTTTAGTTATCCACTACCCAGAATGATGCCTGACATAAAGTAATGTCCAGTAGGGCAGGGTAGGTAGCATATGGTTATGCAAAGAGACTCTCATGCCTGAGACTCTGAAGTCTCAGGTTCAGTCCCTCCATAAACCAGAGTTGATCAGTGCTCTGATTTAAAAAAAGTAATTTCAGTAAATATGTATATGCATGCATTAATAAATACTTTTCAAAATAATTATGCAAAAAATCAGAAAGGAAAATGAAGTATGTGGGGTCTTTTCAAAATCTATCTTAATTTTTCAAGAGAATCAATAATTAAGAGGAGAAAGACATAAAATATCACTGTAAAGCATTCCTTATTTCCTGTGCTTCTTAGTATTTCATTAAATTATAGGGATAAGGAAACCATCTTCTGTTTTAAATGTGACTTCTCTTTGTCACAGTCTTTTTTTTTTTCCCCTCCAGCGCTATCACTGGGGCTTCTTGCCTCACTGCTCCTGGAGGCCATTTTTCCCCAGTTTTCTAATTGGATAGGACAGAGAGAAATTGAGAGAGGAGGGGGAGATAGAGAGAAGGAGAGAAAGACAGACACTTACAGACCTGCTTCACAAACTTGTGAAGCAACTCCAATGGAGTTGGGGAACCAGGGGCTCGAATTCAGATCCTTGTGCAGGTCCTCATACTTGGCACTATTCGCTCTTTTTTTTTTTTTTTTCCCCTCCAGGGTTATTGCTGGGCTTGGTGCCTGCACCATGAATCCACCGCTCCTGGAGGCTATTTTTTTCCCCTTTTGTTGCCCTTGTTGTTGTAGCCTAGTTATAATTATTATTACTACCATTGTTGATGTTGTTCGTTGTTGGATAGGACAGAGAGAAATGGAGAGAGGAGGGGAAGACAGAGAGGGGGAGAGAAAGACACCTGCAGACCCACTTCACCACTTGTGAAGCGACTCCCCTGCAGGTGGGGAGATGAGGGCTCGAACCGGGACCCTTACTCTGGTCCTTGCGCTTTGCCCCACGTGCACTTAACCCACTGCGCCACCGCCTGACCCCCCGCACTATGCGCTCTTAACCCAGTGCGCCACCACCTGGCCCCCTCTGTTACAGTCTTTACCATTTAAGTATGCTATAGTTTCATTCACAAAATAAAATAGCTCACTTGGAAAGTGTACTGTTTTTCCATGTGTACAACCCAGATTTGCCATGCTAGCAGTTCAACCTTCAAGAGGCTATAAAGACCCCAAATGTCAGCAGTTATCGGTTTCTTTGTTTTTGAAATAATGAATTTGTCTCAGATGTCCTTTAAGGTTCCTACCCTCCCCCACCTGCTTTAAGGGTTTTATTATTGGTAAACATTTGTCTATCACTTCTGCGTTAAATTGTTTACAAACAGACTCTGCCAAATGCAATAACCATATAAGTGCAAACGTCTTATCCCTCTGCTTCTAATGAGACTTACAGTAGTTAAGCAGCTTGTCCAGTGCTACCTGGTTTTCACACGCAGAGCTCCTGTGTGAACTCAGCTTTGGCCCACAATAACACTGCATTATTATATATTATTTTCACATTGTCACCCACTCCTTTTGCATAGTAAGTGCAAACTTGACATATGTGAGAAGAATGTACTCATTCACAAATTCAACAAATGTTTGTTGGGTAGATTTTGTTGTTTCAACTCTGCTAGTTGCTATAAGCCCAGAGAGACAAAGTTTTCTCCCTGTTCCTAGGTTGTCCACAGATCAGAGGAAAGGTTCAAATGGACTATTATATTATGTGTAAGAAGAGTATTCCTGAGGGCCTGCAAAATACCTCTCTTGGATAGCATTCTGTTTTTCCATGGGTGCAACCCAGATTTGCCATGCACGAAGTTCAGGTTTGATCCTGATCCCTATCACATGGGGAAAAGCCTTTGCTATGGTTAATTTTCCCATTGTCTTTTTTTTTTTTTTTTTTTGCTTCCAGTATTATCACTGGGGCTGGGTGCTATACAAATCCACTGCTCCTGGTAGCCATTTTTTCCATTGTATAGGATAGAACAGAGAGAAGTTGAGAGAGGAGGGAAAGAGACAGAGAGACATCTGCAGATTGCTTCACCACTTATGAAACGTCCCTTCTGCAGGTGGAGAGTGGGAGCTCAAACCTTACTCAGTGGGGGCTCTGGTACTTAGTACTATGTGTGCTTAACCAGGTGCACCACCACCTGGCCCTACTCCCATTGTCTTTCTTTTTCTTTTTCTTTCTTTTTCAGTCAGCAGCAATGAATCCCTGGCAATGACAAGAAAGAAGAAAGAAAGGAAGGAAGGGGTGGTGAAAATCAAAGAGTAGGGAAGTTTAAGTAACAGTTTCGTGTGACTATAACATAGGTTATGATGAAGGGAGACAGACAAGGTAGCTTGCAGCCCTTTGGCAAAGTGCATCAGGATGAGAGAGCCTTCACCTTTTTTCACACCTTAGTAGGTTTAAATTTCCTCATTTTAAGCATTACATCCAAGGACCCCTCAATGTTCTTAACAGTCTTCTAAAATTTGCATACATACATACATTACAATTTACTCTCTGTGGGGCTGGGTGGTGGTGGCGCACCAGGTTAAGCACAGAGCATGAGCACAAGGACACGCACAAGAATCTGGTTCCAGCCCCCCCAACTCCCCACCTGCAGGGAGGATCCATTCACAAGCGGTGAAGCAGATCTGCAGCTGTCTGTCTTTCTCTGCCCCTCTCTATTTTCCCCATCTCTCTGTCCTATCCAAAAAGATGGCTGCCCAAAGCATTGGATTCTTAGTGCAGGCACCAAGCCCCAGTGATAACCCTGGAGGCAAAATAATAATAATAGTAATAATAATAAATAAAATAAAATAATTAGTCTTTGCACTGTAAAGACCTGTGGCTCGGACAAGTGTCTTACATGTAGCTTTACAGTATGACACAGGATAGCTTCATCACCATAAAATATACCTCCCATGTGTTACTTAAAGCCACTGATCTTTACTGCCTCTAATTTTTATTAATTTGATAGCTCATTTTCTTTATTATTAAGTAATATTCTATTTATAGTTAGGTCACAGTTTGGGTAGCAGTTTAGCTATTAAGATATTTACATTGCCTTTAGTTTTTGCAATTGTACATTAAATCATTGTAAACATTTACATAGAGACTTTTGTCCAAATACAAGTTTTCATGGAAGTCATGTAAATACCAACAAAAAGGCTTTTGAAACTCATATGTTAATACTATCTTTATCTATGTCAGAAACTGCCAAACTGTCTACCAGAGTGGGTTACCATTTGTACGTCCTCACCACCAGTGATGAGAATTCCAGAAGTTAATTGGTGTTACTGTCTTAAATTTTAACCATTTTTGTAAATGTATAGTGTTTTAATTTGTAGTTCCCTAATGTGCAGTAATGTTGAACAGCTTTAGCTATGTTTATTTGCCCATTTGGGCTGCTTTTTAGATTTACATTTAGACTCTGTATTTCTTATTTATTTATTTTCCCTTTTGATACCCTTGGTTTTTTTTTCATCTTTGTTGTAGTTATTATTATTGTTATTGATGTCGTTGTTGTTGTATAGGAGAGAGAGAAATGGAGAGAGGAGGGGAAGACAGATAAGGGGAGAGAAAGATAGACACCTGCAGACCTGCTTCACCGCTTGTAAAGCAACTCCCCTGCAGGTGGGGAGCTGGGGGCTCGAACAGAGATCCTTATGCCGGTCCTTGGGCTTTGCAACATGTGCACTGTGCTAACACCCGACTTCCTAGACTCTAATTCTTGTCATAGTGCTCAGTGAATCCACTGCTCTTGGTGGCCATCTTTTTTCCATTCTTATTGTTGTTGTTGGATAGGACAGAGAGAAATCGAGAGAAAAGGGGAAGACAGAGACGGGGAGAGAAAGATAGACACCTGCAGACCTGCTTTACCACTTTCAAAGCAACCCCCACCCCAGGTGGGGAGCTGGGGTCTCAAACCGGGATCTTTGCACTTCACACTATGTGTGCTTAACTTGGTAAGTCACGGCTCAACTACAGACTCCGTAATTCTTTATTTACTTATTTATTTGTTTGTTTATAGGAAATACTGACAAAATCATAGGATAAGAGGGGTACAACTCCATGCAATTCCCACCACCAGAACTCTGTATCCCATCCACTCCCTTAATAGCTTTCCTATTCTTTATCCCTCTGGGAGTATGGACCAAGGGGTGCAGAAGTTGGAAGGTCTGGCTTCTGTAATTGCTTCCCTGCTGAACATGGACGTTGACAGGTTGATCCATACTCCCAGCCTGCCTCTCTCTTTCCATAGTGGGGCCAGGTTCTGGGGAATCAGAGCTCCAGGACACATTGGTGGGGTTGTCTGCCCAGGGAAGACTCTGTAATTCTTAAGTTGCATATATTCTTCTGTGTTCATGAAATACGATAAAAAAATAAAATAAAGGAATAGGAAGAGACTTTGAGCCTCATGCTACAATTGTGAGGACTGACCAAATTAGACATTTTGACTTGAATTCAAACTCCAGCCTTTTTATTTACTAGTCTTATAACTCTGGGAAAGTTATAGATTCTCTCAAGAAGTCTTTTCTTTCATACTTAAAATGACTATATATAGTCTATATCTAGCTCACCTAGCTTTTGTAAGAATGGAAACAACATGGTTAGTTAGAGTTCAATACCTGTTAGAGACTTCACACTTATACCCCCTGGGAGATTCTCACTATTGGTGGCTACCCATACCCTCAGCAATGCAAAGCTTATTCACTCATCAAACAAATATTTATTTAGTACTTAATCTGTGCCAAAAACTATCTACATATTTAGGATGTATCTTTGAATCTTTGTATAGTGGAACTTATAGAAGTCTTTTTAAAATGGATTATAATGTTTACTGATAATTTAGAAATTTAATTTTGAGAAAAAGACTGAAAGCAAAGCATTAAGCTAAGAGGCTCTTACAACAGTTCAGACAAGAGATAATTAAGAATCTAAAAGATAGAATTAGGAATGGAGGGGAGGGAGCAGCTAAGAGATTCTCAGAAGTAGAATCCAATAGACGTAGATTACTAAGTGATTATGGGTAAGCCAAAGCATGGCGTTAAAGATGACTGACTTTTTTTGAATACGAGATTATAGAATGTTGGTTTATAAAGGAGCAGAGCCACTTAGAATGTTTTGATAATCAACACAGCTTTAAATATGCACACGTAATATCCCTAGCCAATTTTCTTTTCGTAAAACTCTTGAACTCAGAAGTCCTGGTTCCCTAATAAAAGTATTTGAAGAAGAAAACAAAATGAACACTTAAGTCAAAGAGGAAACTTTCAAGACTAATTTTATGGTCTCATTATCCACCAGATATTTTCTAGTTAGCTATAATGATTTTATTACTGAGAATTTTAAGAGAGAACACACAGTATTCTTGCTGGTTTAATAAGGTTGGAAGGTGAGGTTTTGCTCAATGCTGTGATTGGCTCAGCAGCAAAAAGAACTGTACAATTTCATCTCTAGTTCTAAGTTAAACAGAGCCAGAGATAATTCCCCTGTGTATTTATAAGGAAGAGTTAAAATCTCTCCAGTGCAGTGCAGCACCAGATCGAAGTAAACAGACTATTTTAGTGCTAGACACAGCCTTAAGGCAGAAGAAATGACACTGTCATATAGAGGATATGTAGCTGCTGCTATTTCGGTGCTTGAGTTCTTTGTTGTCACATAGTTGAAGACAATCCAGATGAGGAAGAGTGTTAACAAAAGGAGAAAATTCCGTGTGCATGGCTGGGGGGTGGGCGCGGGGGGATAGGGGAAGAGAAAGATGCTCTCTGAACACACCAGTTAAGGCTGTTAGTCCAATAGGCTCTAGCTTCAGCTTGTCGCCTCCTTCTTGAAGCAAATCATTCACAAAGAAAAATGCAAAACGAACTTTAAATATTTCATCACAGTGTATCTGCCGTGATAGGGTCTAAAATCGTTATCGGTTCTTTTACTAAATTAACTTCAACTTGCTTGTAAAATAAGTTCAGGAAAAAATAGAACGCCCACATTCTTGGTATCACCACCGTTTTATGTGTTTTAGATACATAGTATGAAGACTTGTTACAATATTTGCCTCTTTGCCCTTATAATTAAACATATGCACAGGTACTATAAGCAACTTAAATTAAAGGGCAAATTCTGAGCACACCATATATATCTGTCTACTCAAAAAAGAAGGTAGAGAAAGAAGAAGAGGAAGAAGACAAGATAAAACTGTATCCCTACCGGTACAGGGATTATGCCAGTGACAGCTGGCAGCTATTGTCCAGTGGCCTCCAACAACCTTATATTTCATTTGTCCCATCATCCTGGTAAAAGGCTTCTAGTCCTTTTGGGGTAGGCTGAAGAAGTAATATAAATATGATGCAATGCAGAATTTTAATTGAAAGGCAACTGGACATGAAAGTAGTAGACAATGAAATCTTGTGAGAATAACCAGGAAGTAGCACAGTAGCTAAGGCATTGGATTCTTCAAGCATGAGGTCCTGGGTTCAATCACTTGCCAGAGTGATGCTATGGTTCTCTCGCTCGCTCGCTGTCATAAATTACACAGTAGACTAGATGTAGCATAAGTTGGGGGAGATAGCATTATGATTACGCAAAATCCTTTCATGCCTGAGACTCCCAAATCCCAAACTTAATCCCTCACGCAACTATACACCAGAGTTGAGCAGTGCTTTGGAAAACAAAACCACAGAGGAAAACAAAACAAAGATGTAATCATCTTCTTAGATTGATAAGCAATACTTATATAACTTTAGCATATTTCCAAATAAAAATACAAGCTCAAGTAATAGTGAGTCATTTAAGATAATCTAACTAAATGCATGACCTGTACTATTTCTATCTATGGTCTTCAGTCTTAGAAAAAAGATTTAGTGATTTAGTTTGCATCAGTGATTACGATTGGAGTGAACAATTATTTTCTTTCCAGCAACCCTTCTTCAGTAAATTCTGGAAACAGCATCCCATATCCTTTTGAACACTCACCCTCACTACAATTTTAATCAACCAATAATCAATTAATTAATTAATATTTTGCCTCCAGGGCAACTACAAATTGACTGCTTCTGGCAGCCTTTTTTTTTTTTTCATTCAATAGAACAGAGAAAATTGAGAGAGGAGGGAGAGATAGATAGATGGATGGATGGATAGATAGATAGATAGATAGATAGACAGACAGACAGATATATAGAGAGAACCTGCGTATCTGCTTCAAGACTTGTGAAGCATCTCCCCTGCACGTGAGGAATAAGGGAAAGGCTCTAACCCCCATCCTTGCACTGGTCCTAATTGCGCCGCTGCCTGCCTGCCCCTCACCCCTATAATTTTAAAACATTCTGCTGTACTATCAGTTTTAATACTCTGCCTCCTGACCGCAGAGTTGGTCAATCAGAATCTTTCTAAGATTACCCTCTTCCCCCCCCAAAAAAAATGAGTTAGTACTAGTGTCTTTTCTTTCTTCATGAAGACTTAGTTGCTTTCTCTCTTCTGCCCTCCCCACTCCCCATGCTGATGAAGTGTGACAGTCAGCATTCATTAGGGGCCAGCACAAAGAACTCTACACGACAAAGATATGAATTGACATCACCATGTAGACTCCCTCACTCTTTTACACAGTCACGTGAAACCCTGCATTGCTGAGCCTTACCATGGAACTAGCCTTGACTATTTCTGTTTAGTGCTAGACTTCTTCCTAGTATCTAAAATTGTTCATGTTGGTCTCTCATCTATAAAACCCCTATACTGTCCCTGGTAAGAGCTCTGACTGCAATTCAGAGAAAAAGGTTGATGGAGAGATGGCAGACCGTGGACACAACAACCCAGAAGTTTCCTCTAATGTAGTGAGCACCAGTCTTTGTTGTTGTTGTTGTTCTTTTAAGATTTCATTTATTTAATAATGAGGAAGATAAGAGGAGAGAGAGAGAGAAAGAATCAGACATAACTCTAGTATATCTGCTGCCGGGGATTGAACTCAGGACCTTATGCTTGAGAGTCCGATGCATTATCCACTGAGTGACAACCAAACCATGAGGGGCAGTCCTATACATGACTAAGCAGTCATGCTGTCCAGGTGAACTATTTTGCCATCCTGAAAACTTTATTTTGAATTGGGGGCTTCAATGTTTTATACTTGACAATAAATACAATAGTTTGTACATGCACAACATTTCCCAGTTTTCCACATAACAATGCAACCCCCACTGGATCTTCTGCCATCATGTTCCAGGACCTGAACTCTCCATCCCACCCACCTGAGTCTTTTACTTTGGTGCAATACTCCAACTCCATTCCAAGTTCTGCGTAGTGTTTTCTGATCTTGTTTTTCAACTTCTGCCTGTAAGTGAAATCATCCCATATTCATCCTGCCTGAAAACTTTTATATGTTAAAAGGGTGTATTCCATACTTAGTAGATGTCATGAATAAATCAATAAATGAAGTGAATGTATAAGCCAGTAGTCAAGTACCAGAAGTGACAATATAGAATTAGAATTAACTGGGGTTGCAAACCTATGTTTGTAGTGTTGCCTTGTTTTGTGGTCATTGTTTATACAGTGGAAGTCAGACATCAGGTCTATTTGCAATTTTTAAATTTATTTTTACTTTTTATGTATTAATTTATTTTGTTTTCAGTTATACATTTTGCCCTAATTTATGGATACATGTGTACATATGCTCTATCTCATGGGATCTGGTTTATATCTAGGTTTTGGGACTTTGTTAGGAAGTAAAATGGAATTAGAGAATCCTATGAGAAAGGAAAGGTCTCACCTGAGTAATGAGGCTGAAGGGTTGACATTCCATGCCTGACGTCTCTGGACACAGTCTGAAGTGAAGCATACCGAGGTGGTATCCATTGCGTTGATTAGCTTGGGATCAGCAAATGCAATATCATTTGGTATGAGTTGAGAGAAGCATGCAGGAAAGTGAGCCCCACGCTAGAGGTTCCAGGACTGGGGAAATATAGGCTCTGTAGAGGAAGTGGGAGGTTCCTGCTGTCTTAGGGTTTAAGAAGGCAATAGATAGTTATTGCTATGATCAAATTATTTGGCAATTGGGTTACCTTTGAAAATCCCTTTGTTTGGATTTGCTGTATCATACACAATATTATCATAATTTATCTCATTTGACATTATTTATATATAGCTATGTCTTATAAAGTAATGACACTGGTTGCTTCTGTTCTCCCTGGTCTAAGCAATTTTAAATTAGATCAGTGATATATGCATTATGCCATCCAATGCTTAATACATGACAGTAAATAAGTCCTTCTTCTGTGATTGAAATATAGTGTTAATAAGAATATAGAAATCTTGCAAGAAACTGGAGAAAGACATCTGTAGAGCCCAATATAATTGAAAGCTTTTCAATATAATTGAAAAGCCCAATATAATTGAAATCATTGTACTTGTGGTGATTATTTCCTATAGAAAATTTCCCCATTTTTCTTCTCTTCTTGATCACGAACTCTTATTTCTATTACTGGGTTTATGAAAACCATTGCTTTAAAACAGGCAGACACTATTACTATGATTACCTCTGCAGAATTCTTTTTGGTCTTGAAGGAAGTCTTAGAATGTCGTAGATAACAAGTGGCAAGTCATTGACTGATGTTCACCAAAACCTTTCTGGAATTCTAACTGTGCTAATTACAGGAGTTATGAAGATAAGTAAGGCATATACCTACCCCTACGGTGCTAATCACACATGGGAACAACAGGCTTGTCTAATAACTATTTTAGAAGGTATAAAGTGCTGGAAGGCAGGCATATATAGAATGGAGGGAAGGAGCAAATAATTGAGCCTCTTGGGTTGAAGAAGCCTTCATTGAGACGGTTGCATGTGTTTTTGAGACCTGCACCTGGTTAGGCGTTTGCCAGGAGGAGAGGAGGAAGAGGAAGATGGGTGTGGGAGATGAATCAGTGTGCTAAAGGAGGAAGGCATACAAGCACTCCCTGTAATAGCAGTAGCACTGATGGATATTCTGCCGTGTAACCAGAGCTGTGGTTTTCTAAAAAGAACCACTTTGTATGTGGAGCCTGTGACTGCAAAGGTGGCTATGCAGGGAGAGCACATGCTCTGCAAGTCTGAGATTCCAAGGTCCATTCCAGCGTCACGTAGGAGCAGAGTCTCTATCCTTCTCACTCTCTCTCGTACAATATTCACATTTATTAAATTATTTACTTCCTTATCTCTAAAAAAAAATTAGTGAGAGAGAGCATCTCTCTGATACAAGCAGCACCAAAGATCCAACCCAGGATTTCATGGGTTACAAGTGCTCTAACCTCCCAGCCATGTCACCAGAAGCTTTTAAACAAGTGGATAGTTGTTGGTATGCTTCTAATTCTGTTTCTAAAAACCCCTTCTGTTTCATTGGTTTAATCCCCACTGGTTCATGATGTCTTTTTGCTCCACCCCCTCTCTACACTCTGATTTGCACCAGTCACTTTTCACTCACCCTCTCTACATCACATCCTGTTTATACCCTACTTGGCAAGTATATATGTAAGGACAGGATTGTGGGACCTAACCTGCCCATCCCCCAGATAAGTAAACTATTGGAAAGAGAAGCCCAGCCTCTCTCCAAGGTACTTCAGCACACAGTCCTGTGAACTGAGAATTCCAAGAGTCCACATGTTAAAAGAAAGTGCAGCAACTGATGAGCATGGATCTGAGTTTGAGTTTGACCACTCTGCCAAGCTGCATGACATTGAATAGCAGAATATTGGACTAAAGGGCAATTTTCATGTGTACTGATACAACTATCCTCCCAACTGAGATATTTCTTCAGCAAAGCAACTGACAAATGATGAGGCCATTAAATGACCTAGAACACTTGCATGATACGATTCACACTGTATTTGGAAGAATTCTATTCTTTCTTGTAGCCTCACATTAACAAAACAAAAGCCTTCCCTTAAATTTCCAACTCATGCTTATTTTCAGGGATTTTCCCAGGCTTTCAGATACTTATACACAGCCCTCAACTCACTACTCTGTCTTTTCCTCTCCAGGCCAGTCATTCAGCATGCCCTGACTGAGAGTTCATGGGGCACACGTTACAGATGGGTTATTTTCTTGGTTGCCCTCTGTAAACACTCTGTATCCTGAAGGTGTCCTGCTAAAATATGGAATCCAGAGCTGAAATAAATTCTTCAGAAAAATGGAACTGTTAACTGCTCTTGCAAGTCTGATTTCTGCAAGAAGCATATGATTGCAATAATAATAGTTTAATTGCCATGTCATCCTTGTGGTTTCTGTGAAGCTCGTAGTCAACTCAGACCTTGTAGCCGTGAGCGAGTCTATTAACCCATCCTGTCCTCAGCCCCTCCAGCTTGACAATAAGGGTCACAACTGCCTCCTGTTCATGGTAATTATAGATAATACGCTGTTAAATTAAATTTATAGGCAATGCTGTACTTGAATTTCAAGGTGACCCAGTTGTGCAGATGTAGTTTTAAGACAAAAGAACCATTGACAAGAAAGTAATCTGTATCAAAAGTATGTTAAATGGCCTCCGGTGGGGGAGGGATTATTTCCTAGAATTTTGCATTCGCTGACCCTTGTTACTTCTGTTTTAGTGAGAAAACACTTAGTTTGACTACTCTATAAATAGATTGTCAATTTATGTTGCCAGATAGTACACAGTTTGATGAGAGTAAAGATGATTTTCCTTAAGAGGCTAAGTTAATTGGTTTATATGTTATTGTCTTGGATGTGTCTCAGTTTTCCCGGTGGCTTCCAAGCCAAGACGATGTTACTTTCTCCAACAGAATATTATTCTCTTGGCTGACTTCAGCAAAGGAGTGACTGAGTCACTGAGCCCTGATGTTGTAGTGCTCTGTCTGAGTAAAATCAGATCTAATATACCTGACATAATAGGAGTTACAGACATGCTGGGAGCTGAGCACTATTTGACAAGCACATTCCAGAGCATTCTATAAAAGTTATATAAAACTATGTCCCTGTGTGATTTGGATAAGAAATTCCCCATATACATACATATATGTGTGTGTGTGTGTGTGTGTGTGTGTGTGTGTGTGTGTGTATTCGTCCAAAAAGCTTCTACAAGATGTTTTACATTCTTCTACAGGTATTCTTTTTTTTATATTTGTTTATTTACTCCCTTTTGTTTCCCTTGTTTTTTTATTGTTGTAGTTATTATTGTTGTTGTTGATGTCTTCGTTGTTGGATAGGACAGAGAGAAATGGAGAGAGGAGGGGAAGACAGAGAGGGGGAAAGAAAGATAGACACCTGCAGACCTGCTTCACCGCCTGTGAAGCAACTCCCCTGCCGGTGGGGCGCCGGGGCCTCAAATTGTATCCTACGCTGACCGCCCGACTCCCTACAGGTATTCTTAAACAATTAATGGACTTTATTATAACACTGAACCTCTCAATGTGGTGTCAAAGTAGCAGTGAAGACTTAAAAAGGGGCACAGATAGTTATTTTTTTCAAAATAAGTTTCTATCCATTTCCAATAATACCTAATGCTTTATTTACTTTGTAAACAATCTTACAGTTATCCTAAACTGCACGTGTTCATTGTGTAAATAAATCATGTCATAATCTACTCTGTAGAAACTGTGCTTGCAGGGGTTGAATAATAGAAACACAGCAGATAGAAGGGTAAGTATGTTTCTTAACAAAGATACATTTAAGCACTTCTGCAGCTTTTCTTCTTTATGGCGGGTTCATTTTCTCATTTCTCAATTAATCTTTCAAATTAACCCCTCAATTTGTCAAATCAGTTTTCTCAATGTCTGTAGTACAAATGATTTCCCGATTTGTATGAAGTAATTTTTCAAGTCTTTCTTCAGTGTGCAAAAGTGTGAACCAGCGGACAGGACTGCTTTACTGCCCCCACTATAGGTGGTAGCATATGTTAAATGTTGGCTGTATTTAGTTGAAAAAGTGGTTGCCTGGGTGGGTGGGTAGATGCAGTGGTGTATGAATAAAGAGGGCAGGTATATGTATAAACAAGTAGTACCCTCCCCTGTCACCATCATTGATCGACTCTCAGAAACCGAATTATCATCGCTCTGTATTTTCTGGCAGTTTTAGAGCTTCAGAGTGGTCTCAGTCTTTTTTTTTTTTCTGGTATTATAGAGCATGCTCTGAGATCATAAGGCATTTGGAATATGTAGGAGCTTAAAAGAAATCAATTCTGGCATCAGTATTCTCTATTTCTTGTCAGTAGAAAATCTTTGATTTTTTTCCCCCAAAATGAATTTGTAATTTAGAAATGGAGTATAATTTTATTTCAATAATAATGGTTTCTCCGGAGACAATTAATGTCTCGGTATCTGATGGTATCTCATTGCCCATCTGTGGATATGCTTTGCATGATTTTTGATAAATAAATCCGATCTATTTTTGCTTAGCAAATGGCGATATTGTTAAATATTGCTTTTCCATTTTCACAGTCTTACCTGTAAATTCATGGGATGAGATAGAAAAAACACTGTAGGTGGGAGTCTGGAGGTAGCGCAGTGGGTTAAGCGCACATGGCGTGAAACACAAGGACCGGCCTAAGGATCCCGGTCCGTGCCCCCCGGATCCCCACCTGCAGGGGAGTCGCTTCACAGGCGGTGAAGCAGGTCTGCAGGTGTCTGTCTTTCTTTTCCCCTGTTTTCCCCTCCTTTCTCCATTTCTCTCTGTCCTATTCAACAACGATGACAACAACAACAGTAATAATAACTACAACAATAAAGAATAAGGGCAACAAAGGGAAAAAAATAAATATAAAAAATTTAAAAAAGAAAAAATGTATAAATGTAAAAAATGTATAAAAAATGTATAAAAGAAAAAATGTATAAATCATATAAAAATGTAATTTTTATATGATCTTGGCCTTTATTTACTCTACTACTTAATTGCTTGTATATATATTTTTTGTTTTTAATGACTATGGGTTTACTGAATTTTATGGATTCTTGGTAGACTTTGCAGTACCTGTTATTAGAGATCTCATATATATTTTAGCGGTTTATTATTATAATAAAGTAATTTGGAAATTCTTTGTCAAGCCAAGAATATTGGGAAAAATTATAAATAAATCTCCTTATATTGTGTCTAGACTACTAAGTAATAATTACATCTGTCCTGGAGAGAATCAGATTAGTCCAGAAGTGTCTTACATCTTCATTATGCCATCATTGCAGTGCCTGGTGTTTGAGTAGAATATGTTATTTCCTGTGATCTCTAAATAAGGCCTAAATAAGAAAAAAAAAAAATTAGGAAAAAGGATTTCATTGCGTTTACATTAGTCTCAATATCCACAGTCAAACATCTGGCTTGTGAATTAGTTACATAGATACTGTATATGCCACTGACTACTAACGTATCATCAAGTCGCTGTTTTTAGCTATCAGACTATAGAAACTAAAGAAATTGTCTGCAGCTGGCATACTTTTTTTAGTTACTCTGCTAAAAAATATGGAACAATTTGAGTATCAAGATAATTTAATCCCTTGATCAAAAGTCCTGTATGATTTGCAGTATTTGGAAAATCTCATATAAAAATATTTGCATTGCTACCGTAAGTCAATAGGAATAAATTGTGTGTGTAATTTGTTGGCATGCCTTGATATCCCTTTGAGTTACAAGTGTATTTAAGACCATGACAGGCAATAAATGCAGGTGAAGCATTTACAATGACTGTCACATTTTCAGGTGTACGTTAGCATCTCATTATTAAATATCAGTTTTTTCCTAAAGTTCATAGTCATTGCAAAGATTCCTGGGTCAACTATGCTAAAATGTCTTTAAGTACTTTCTACAGTATATTATTTTTACTGGATATGTAGTTAAAGATAACTAGCACCAATACATTAGATATGACATACATTAATTCTAGCAATTGGTTTATTAGTCAGCTTTACTGTCCAGAGACAGAGCAACTTAATCTGTGTGAATTTATCAAATGGGTCATTTATATTCTGACTTCTCATTCACATAAATTTTTAGTAAATTTTCCTTGTTGGTCATTATTTTCATGAAAAATAATTTTATTAGTGATTTAATCTTTATTATTTTCATTTTTTATTTTCATTTTTTGCTTGGGAAAGATTTTCCAATTCAGTTTAATCCAAATAGGAAAATAGGTAGAGATCATGCCATCAGCTTCAGGGAGTGACTGGTGAGATATTTGAACCTCATTCCTCTGTCTAATTCTAAATAATTCTCTCATTCCAACACCATGCCAGTTGTCAAATCTCCCTCCTCAACCTATCTCCTCTGTATCTCACTTGACTAAACCCTAATAAATTTACCTTCCCCCCAAAAAATATATTTAATGGTAGAAAGCATAAGAATAAATATTTCCTTAAAATTTATATTTTTGAAATAATTTCTTTACAATGACTGAAAAAAATAGCACGAAGTACTTTAAAGATAAATTTATTTTATGTCACACTTCCACATATTCCAGTGCTCACATACACCTCATTGTTTATTTTATTTAATTTTTATTTTTATTTATGAAATAGAAATATTGACAAGGCCATAGGATAAGAAGGGTACAACTCCCACCAACAGAACTCCCTACCTCACCCCCTCCCCTGATAGCTTTCCTATTCTTTATCCCTCCGGGAGTATGGACCCAGGGTCATTATGGGGTGCAGAAGATGGAAGGTCTGGCTTCTTTAATTGCTTCCCCGCCAAACATGGGCATTGACAGGTGGATCCATACTCCCAGCCTGTCTCTCTCTTTCCCTAGTGGGGCAGGATTCTGAGGAAGTGGAGCTCCAGGACACATTGGTGGGGTCATCTACCCAGGAAGTCAGGTTGGCATCATGGTAGCATCTGGAACCTGGTGACTGAAAAAGAGTTACCATATAAAGCAGAACAAATTATTGATTAATCATGAACCTAAAAGCAAGAATATTGCAGATGAAGATTTGGGGGTCTCTGTTTTGGAAAAAGCTAGTAGGTCTATTTTAGATATAATCCGAGGGGCCCATGACTTTACTAGTTTTGTTCCATTTTCCGAAGGGAGGTTGGCTAGCATCCTCTGCCTACCACCCAAGGAAGATAGGTCCTGAAATTAGTGCAGCCTGGACTGTTCCTAGTCATGACCACAGAGTGCCAAGCTCAGACCTACAGGGATGCAGAGGTCACACAGGCTCCTGTGCTGACTATGGGCCCCAGATCACATCGATGGGGTTTACAGTCAACAATATTTATACACATTTCCCATATTTGGGAGCTACTCTCCTCCTTGATCCAGACTTCTAGTCTTTTACCAACTGTGACACCATCTCCCCAGATAATAACTTGGGTCCACCTGCTTATTAGATGTTTAACTCAGGCAAAGACTAGTAAAGTTTTTTCTTTTAATTTTTTAACCCACATAGAACGAGGAGGATGTAACCCAGAATAGGATTTGATTTCCCTCCCACTCTACATTTGTGTAAACTGAGTCAAGTACCAGTTAAAGTTGTCATGCAGTTAGTATGGAAGATTGCTAAAAGGTTTCTGGTTTACTTCTGTTTCCAGGCTCACAACTATAATTATGTCAGAATCAAACTTTCTTACTAATTTTTTAAGTATTCAAAAAATACGAAAGGTTTTTTGCTATTAAAAATACTTTTCCTTATTTTTTATTTATTTAGTAATTCTTTTTAACAGTTTTTTTAAACTTTTATTTATTATTATCTTTATTTATTGGATAGAGACAGCAAGAAATCAAAAGGGTGGGGGTAATAGGGAGGGAGAGAGACAGATACCTGCAGCCCTGCTTTACCATTCCATAAAGCTTTCCCCCTGCAGGTGGGGACCGGGGCTTGAACCCCGGACCTTGAGCACTGTAATATATGCGCTCAACCAGGTGCGCCATCACCTGGCCCCACAAATACCTTTCCTTATTTTTAATTTAAAATACTTACTTTCTTTCTTTCTTTTTTATAATATTTATTTATTATTTATTCCCTTTTGTTGCCTTTGTTTTATTGTTGTAGTTATTATTGTTGTCGTTGTTGTTGGATAGGGCAGAGAGAAATAGAGAGAGGAGGGGAAGACAGGGGGGAGAGAAAGATAAGACACCTGCAGACCTGCTTCACTGCCTGTGAAGCCCCCCCCCAGTTGGGGGGGGGGAGAGGGCTCGAACTGGGATCCTTATGCAGTTCCTTACGCTTTAATCCACTGCGCTACTGCCTGACTCCCTGTTTATTTCTTGAGTGACAAGAGTCAGAGATCGTGCTGGCATATGCAGCACCAGAGAAGAACCTCAGTGTCTCCTGCTTCCACGTCTAGCGCCATCTCCCTTTATGCCCCTTACACCACCCCCCAGACTGCCTTCCAAATAGTGAAAAAAAACCAAAAAAGTCTTCTCACATTATTGCTAGTACCATAAATAAGAACATGACATTCTGTTAGGATTTAAAACACTTAAGTTACATTACATTAAAACATTTACAACAGGCTAGATATTATACCTTCGACTTCTCTTTTGACTAGATATATCATTTTTAATTTGCCTTGATTCATAAGACCTTTCTTACCCCTAACTAGTACTATTATTTTTCCTTTTTTTAATAAGTGGAGAAATACTTCAATTTTTTCAAGTAATTTTAAGTCATATTTTAACTTATATTACCTTTTTTGAGTATTCAAATTATATTGGCAAAATATTTTTAATGTTATTTTATCAAAGCAAAAAAAAATGGATAGCTTATCTCACAAATATTTTTTAAATGTTTATCATTATACGCTTTAGATCTTTTTTACAGACCTAATAATTTACTAGTAATGTGCTAGTTCCTAGGTATTTCCTTGTAGATGAATACAAATTTCATTTGGCTTTTCTTGGTTTGGTTAAAAAAAAAAAGTATATTCTTCAAAGGGACCATGTTTTCCATCCTGTTACATTTCTGATGACCAAGCATTACATATCACAGTGACATTTAATTCATTTTGCTGTTGTCTAAGGAAAACTCTTTGGATATGTCATTCATTCTAAAATAATCATGGATTTTTGTAATTAATTTTAAAATAAAATGAATCATCGTTTGTCTTACATGTCATCCTTTAATCCTATATGGGAATCTGATTACTCTGTCTCCATTGCTTTTTCTCCAGACAGTTCATTTATTTGATATTACAACTACTCATCTGGGGCTGAATTCTTAATGCTTGACTTTTGCAAGTTTAACAAAACTGTGAACTGATTTTTAAGCCTATCAAAAAGTTTCTCATGACTGATGAACATTTGTTTTTACTTCAGAAATTTTTCATGCCTCCCTATAGACTATCAATACTTAAGAAGCATTTACATATCAGTTGGCATATTAACTACTTTTAACTAGTATTTCTGGTTTGAATATGTTTTGTTCATGGTGGTAGGTGGCAGTAAGTCTGTATCTGTTCTCTTTTGCTCTTTAGCAAGTCTGAAGATTTGCATAGTTGATGCATAGTGGTTAAGAGTTTTACGTTCTTAATTTGAGCATTATTTTCCATTAATTTTTTTAGCAGAAGTATATAGACAGTCCTGATACCACTGGCTTATTCTTTGTTATACTCATACTGGAATTGAAAATAATTTATATGAAATGAATTAATCTCCAATTTTAATGAAAAAAAAACTGGGGCATCTTTATGAATAATAAAATAGAATCTACTTCCCCTCCCTTTTAAAAAATATTCAAAATTATAATGCAGTACAACCAAAAACAGAACCTAAAATCTACATTTTTTCAACAGAAATAGAATAATATCTTAATAAAGATCTATTATAAATTATTATTTGAGGTACAGCAAACATGTAACCACTCTAATACAATATTAAGGTAGTAATTTTTCATTGTTAAGGAGAGCATTCTTGGTACAATTTCTTACCTGATAAAACTATAAATCCAAATTTTCACATTCTTAAACAAATATTCTTAAAAAACATGCATATATGTGCACATACACACACACACACACACACACACACACACACACACACACACACACTTAGTATAACCCAAGTAAAAGTATGGTTAGTCAGCCCAGAAAATAAAGAACAATTTTTTAAAATCTTGAAAATATTGGTCATACCAAAATGGTTAGGAACAATAACTTGTCCTTTAATTCAAATTTACTTTAAAACTAGGAATTTGAAGGGGCTACCTGGTTAAGCACACACTACAGTGTGCAAGGACCCTGGTTCAAGCCTCTGGTCCCTCACCTGCAGGGGGAAAGCTTCACGAGTGGTGAAGCAGGACTGCAGGTGTCTCTCTCTCTCTCCCTCTCTATCTCCCCCCACCCCTCTCAGTTTCTGTGTCTATCCAATAATAAATGAATTTTTTTTAAAAATTGGAAAGTTAAGTAGCTTGTTGCCTATGACTAAAGTAATTTAACCCTTAAGTTTAATAACCTTAAGTTTAATTCGTGTGAAACAATCATTATTCCCAAATCTAAACAGTTTCTCCTTTCATCTTATGGTCTTTAAAGTTTTCCAGTACTGGGGATAAATCTGTCACACATTTAATCTCCAGATTCTAAACTTTATCTGCTCATAATCATAATGTCAAAAATCTCTTTCTGTTAACAGGCAAAGAAGCCTCTCTGTCTCAGTAATTGCAGCTCTATATTGTGTAACCATAAAAAAACATTAATGACTGTATTTTGATGTACAACTTTTCCTTAGAAATTGAGTATCTCACAAACTTCTTTTATTTTTCCATCTGACTAGGCAAAAAGCTTTATAGTAGCAATGCCAGTTTGTTACACTGGGGGGAAACGGCATTGCTTTTTCCAGTTTGCGGGGGGAAACGCCATTGCTTTGTCCAGTGTGCGGGGGGAAACGCCATTGCTTTTTCCAGTTTGCAAAAACTGGAGGGAAAGATTTGACTAGACCAATCTGACAACAAGAACATGTCAATCCCCAATCCCTTTTTAAAGGGATCTTTGAATTTGTTTGTTTTAATTAAATTTAAATTTCAATTAATTTGCTATCTTTTAATTTGTTTGTGGAGTGATGGAGCGCACATCATTCTTTTAAACAATGCTGCTTTTGTGGTCCGGGAGGTGGTGCAGTGTATAAAGCATTGGATTCTCAACCATGAGGTCCTGAGTTCAATCCCCTGCAGCACACGTACCAGAGTAATGTCTGGTTCTCTCTCTCTCTCCACCTGTCTTTCTCATAAATGAATAAATAAATAAATCTGCTCTGAATAAACTTGCATACAGTTTTTTGTTAATGAGTAATTCCACCAAAATGACAGGGCACGCATCCCCACCTCCACCCCTATTGCTTCTAAATTTGAAAATGTTACCTAGAATGACTGGCATTCCTCTTTTTTCACAAATATTTTTTTTTTTATCTGCAATGTTTCTGCACAAGATAGAAACTTGGAAATTTTTGCTCTGAGGCCTCTTCCCAAACCTTTCCATCATGAAATCAAATATTGTCTATTCATCTAACTTTGAATGAGTAGCCAAGTTGACATTTGAGCTGGTGGTTCTGAACTAAGTGGCATTACTTTAATGCTCTGAGCATAGGGTATCTTTCCCCAGCAGTGCACGAAAGTAGCTCACACACTAATTTTCATCTAGATGGTCTTAAGTAACTGTTTCTGTAAGTGGATTGTGATTTTTGGAATATCCTTTGTGTGACACTAAACCTTTTTCTTGTTACCAGGGCATCGCTTATAAAGTCCGTCGGCATGAGGTTGTCATGTCTTACCTCAGTCTCGGGTTCGTGAGTCTAATTCTGCACCTCTTGTTTCAGATGGTTCATCACATTCACAGTGTAGAGCGTGGCATCTTCCACTTGGCATAGGTTCCTCTGTGTTAGATTACCTTCCTGAATTTAACTTGTCTGGAATTTCTGTGATGTTTCTAACGTACCTTCCCAGTTTGTTTGCTTGCTTGCCTTGGATTCCCAGAAATGGTACTTTCAGCCTCTTGATGTGATTCAAATATTAGAATTAATGACCAAGAAAGTGGCTTATTGGGTAGAACAAGGGACTTGCATGCGTGAGGCCCCAGGTTCAATCCTGGGCACCACTTATGCTGGGGGGCACATGAGGGAGGTGTGTAACTAGGGTAGGGTGCTCTGCTCTTTCTCTGTTTCATAATAGGATTTATCATTTATTATTTTTTTTTGGAAATAAACAGTAGATCTTGATCTTAATTTCCACTTTAGTGTTCTTTTCATTTTACCCATCTCAGATAGATTATCCTGTGACTTCTTGTTTTTACATCATGTCACATCCCTGACTAAGCTCATTTCATCATCTCGAGTCAAGTCTTATTTTGACTTTACCATGGTCTTAACTTACTCCTACTTGTGTTTCTGTCTTTTTTTTTTTTCTATTGCAGTGATGTCATTGCTGTTCTGCACAGTAGCTGAGTACATTGCTACCTCAAAACCTTTAGACTTAACTGGTGACTCTTAAAAATTGGTTTCCATTGGAATACATGTACTTTAATATAATCCAAATGATGATTATAATTCAAAATACTAGGTCCAAAAAGTAGATGATGGTCTATTCTTGTAGGAGCAAAGGGGTTAATATTTATTGCTTTATAAAGCTGGCTGTGCAGAATACTGAGGTGGGAAGAATGTACGTATCTTCTTGCTCCACAGATAGTGAGGCTGTATATGGCAGAGATGGTGAAGTATAGATCAAAATGGCAAAAGTAAAACCAAAAATAGCATTCAACCAAATAATCTGTCATGCTTGTGCTGTTGATAGGATCCCACAATTTTATCATTAAAAATTCTAGTTTAGTATTTAGTATTTCTGCTACTCAGTGAGTAGTGAATTTAGACGTGTTGGCATTCATAGTAGCCTCTTGACATAATTAATTCCCCATTGGCAAATACCATATATTCTGCAGGTGAGTTAATTCTGCTGGTCTGCAGAGCCCCAGGGGTTACACCTGAATTTCATTAAGGAAGTCTCAGCCCTTTGTGTATGAAGGGATCTCACCATTCACAAGCGCCTTCAACTGGTTAAGGCAAGATAAAGTACGGTCATTTCCAAAACTATTTAGAACCGTAGCTTTTTGTTTTGTTTTGTTTTGTTTTGTTTTGTTTTTAGAACAAGACGCTTAATTGTACTTACTTACAATATTTAGAACTACTTCTTTAATACTGGATAACTTTTTTTGTTTTTCTTTCCATTCTCTCCTATTCACAATTTATAGCTCTGCAAAGCAAAGACACTCCACATGAATTTCTGAAAACACTGCAGACCCACTCATTTGAAATGAATAATGAGGGAAGAGAAATAACAAAATACATTTTCACTCGTCACAAGCAAGGGCATCTGGAGACCCATGAAGAGAATCTTACGATTAGTATCACTAACATAGCCTCCATAATTGTGGTTGGTGTGACTTACAAGAAGGGTTTGCATCTCCGACAAGATACTTGCGTCAGTCCAAACTAATCTTTATGGTAGCCTTCTCGTAACTAAGGTCACAGTTTCTTATATACCTCAAAGGCCCAGTTTTGTTTTTTTTTTCTACTAACATAACTTAGTCATTGATATTTTTCTTGTTCTTTAGGATCAGTCTCTGTTCAAAAGCTGAGGTGTAGAGGCTGAAGCAACGTGAGTGGTAATGACAGGTCCTCCTTGAACTAATATAACACCCCCTCTGCCTCTATAAGGAAATTGGAAAGTTAACCCCCACAGAACCTCATGATTCCCCAACTCAAAGTCATAAAATTTAACTTTAGTGAAGGGGACAGTGATAGACACACCCTGCATGAGTGTGAAATGATACTTCTCAAATCTTAGGACTCTATAAAGCATGGTTGTTAATAAAATAAAAAGTATGGGTGAAATTGTTATACAAGTTAGAGGCTTTTGCTGATTTTTTTTTTCTCTACAACTATTTATTGAGCACTGACTATTTGCCAAAGGATGTATGAATTAGTAAATCTTAAACATTCAACATGACACAGTCACTAAAAGAAATGTAGGACATTATGTTTTTTGGGGTGATTTTTTTTTTTGGATTTTTTTTCTTTTTTCTTTATTTCCTTTTGTTGCCCTTGTTTTATTGTTGTAGTTATTACTGATGGTGTTGTTGTTGTTAGATAGGACAGAGAGAAATGGAGAGAGGAAGGGAAGACAGAGAGGGGGAGGAGAGAAAGATAGACACCTGCAGACCTGTTTCACCGCTTGTGAAGTGACTCCCCTGCAGGTGGGGAGCGGGGACTTGAACCAAGATCCTTACGCCAGTCCTTGCACTTAGCGCCACCTGCATTTAACCCGCTGCGCTACCGCCCGACTCCCGGACATTATGTTTTTTAAATTTTTTTAGATTGTTACTAATCATTTGTTACAAGATTGTAAGACCATAGGGTATAGTTCCACACCATACTGACCACCGAAGTTCTGGGCCCTACCCTCCCACCTCACAAATAGAACTCAGAACCACCATAGTCCTCACAAATCTTAGACATTTTGTTTATTTCTGTTTTGTTTGTATTCTCTCTCTCTCTCTCTTTTTTTGAAAGTTCACGTAAATCAGATCTCTAGATTCCACATAGGAGTGGAGCCATCTGGTAGATGTCTTGCATTTCTTTATCTATTTCACTAAGCATAATCACCTCCAGTGCCATCCACTTTGTGTACGACATTATTTAACATGAAAGCATCGGCTTGTTAGGTGACTGTATCTCTAGTCTTGAAAGGTTGTTTTCTTGGCTTTTCTTTCTTTGTTATAGAAATCATCCCATCAAGTCTTCTGCTTCCTGCTAGAACTTAGGAAAATGAGATTGCCAATATTTCTGTAAAAGAGGGATGTTAAGACTTACAGTAGAACAGTTCTATAACTTTTTCTAGGGAGAGAGACCAAGGAGATTTACATTACTCTTAACTTTGATGGTCGGTAAAATATTCAGTCTCCCATCCGTATCAGTTTCTCCCTGGGAGATGACTTTCCTGTTGATGTGATCAGGTTGTGCAATCATTAAAACAAACAAACAGACAACCTACCTGGAGTACAAGATGTTTCACACTAAAATGAGGAACGAGTGATAATCACTTGGCATGGTTCACATTCAAAAAGATACTTTTCTTTTTTGTTACATGGAAGTATCTGATTTTTAAATCCTTGTTCATGAAAATGTGATCATAATGTAGGAGAAATTTGTCCTCAGGTTCTGTATTAATTTCAAATCTTATAGTCAAGGTTCCAGTTAATTTCTAAGAAATTGAATTAAATATTCTGTTTCCTTACAGAATCTCCTTCATAAGTCATGGTATTAAGTTTGCTGTTCTTGGCATGGGGAGTGCTTTCAATACATGACTATTGTTTGCTTTCCCCCCCCCCTTTTGTCTCTTTTTAATCATATCGTATGTGTGTATTCAGCCAGCAGATATAAGAAAACTCAGGTGAAAGTGAACTGAAGTTTTCAGTTGCTACCCTCACTTTCCATTTGCTTCACAAAGAAAGGTTTGTTTCTTACAAGGACCATTTCCAATTAGCGGCAGGAAACTGCTATATCGTGTTTTCCCGTGGATAGCAAATCAGCCTGGGATGTAGCCCCTTCCCTCTTTGTCTTGGTTTGAAGTAAAACTTATTTTGAAGTTTATTTTAATATGTATATAGCAAAAACACACACATGTCCTACAATTATTCATACGTAACATCTTTTTCATTTTTAGAATCACTTATGCTTAACCCTTCATGAAATGTTTTGTCAGTGTATATAGGAAATACAATAAAAATTGTTTCTCTCTCTTAAATAACCTTTTCAGAAGACTTGAACTTACGGATATTAAGCTTTCCTCTCTGACAGTTAGACTAGCTATAGATGCGCCTATGTATGTTTTCAAGTATTGTTTCCTGACACTGCAAACTCTTTGTCTGGGTTATAGAGTGATAAAGTATTATCACTAACTATTCTCATCATCTATAACTAACCTCATGTTGTTTACATCTGGGACAATAAGGTTACATGTTTCAGTGACTATAAATACGTATTTCTTGAATATGTTTTAAGTGATACATAGACTTGCTTAGGAATGGCTACTATATACTTAGTTCTATTGCTGTAGACACACATGAATTAATACCATCTTGATCTTAAAGTGACAACTGTACTTATATAATCATTTAAAATTTTATTATATCTTATGGAATCCAAAGTATTCTGGATAAATCTAACTTTGCTTGTTAGTCATGCATTAGTTTTTTTCATACATCTGCAAATGAACCATGACCTTGCATATAGATTCATATTACATATTTGTCATTGACTTTTTAAATAAGTATTTATTTATTCCCTTTTGTTGCCCTTGTTTTATTGTTGTAGTTATTGATGTCATTGTTGTTGGACAGGACAGAGAGAAATAGAGAGAAGAGGGGAAGACAGAGGAAGGGAGAGAAAGATAGACACCTGCAGACCTGCTTCACCGCTTGTGAAGAGACTTCCCTGCAGGTGGGGAGCCGGGCTTCGAACCGGGATCCTTGTGCTTTGAGCCATCTGTATTCAACCTGCTGCGCTACCACCGACTCCCTGTCATTGACTTTTAAAATTTTCAGTGAGGGAACAGACACCTCTCTCTCTCTCTCTCTCTCTCTCTCTCTCTCTATTTATAAAAAGGAAACACTCAAAACCATAGGATAAGAGAGGTGCAACTCCACACAATTCCCACCACCAGAACTCTGCATCCCATCCCCTCCCCTCCCCTGATAGCTTTCCTATTCTTTATCCCTCTGGGAGTATGGACCCAAGGTCATTGTGGGATGCAGAAAGTGGAAGGTCTGGCTTCTGTAATTGCTTCCCCGCTGAGCATGGGCATTGGCAGGTGGATCCATACTCCCAGCCTGTCTCTCTCTTTTCCTAGTGGGGTGGGGCTCTGGGAAATCAGACCTCCAGGCCACATTGGTGGGGTTGTCTGTCCAGGGAATTCTGTTTGGCATCATTCTAGTATCTGGAACCTGGTGGCTGAAAAAAGAGTTAACATACAAAGCCAAACAAATTGTTGACTAATCATCAACCTAAAGGCTGGAGTAGTGCAGATGAAGAGTTGGGGGGGGGTCTCCATTATGTAGATAGCTAGTAGGCATATTTTAGTTATATTCCAAAGGACCTGTGGCTATACTAGTTTTGTGTTTTTTTTTCCCCTGAGCCTGAAATCTAATATGCAGGTGGATCCTACTTATTGTCTAGGAAGATGATGTCATGGCTGGAAAAAGGACCAGAAAGCTGGATCAGGGAAGAGAGTAGCTCCCAAATATGGGAAAGGTGTATAAATATTGTTGACTGTAAAGCCCATTGATTTGATCTGATCTGGGGCCCATATTCAGCTTAGGAGCCATTGTGAACTCTGTATCCCTGTAGATCTGAGCTCATATTCTGTGGTCATGAGTAGGAACATTCCAAGTTGCCCCAGTATCAGGACCCATCTTCCTCAGGTGTAGCATAGAGTTTGTTGTCCAGCCTCCCTTCAGAGGATGGAACATTCTCTACCAATGTTGATCCAAGTTGAGGGCAAGGTCCTATGGGGGTCAACAAAGGGGTCTGTTTTGTTGTTCCTGATAGAGATGACCAGTAACAATGGAGAGAGGGATTTATTAGAGGTCTAGGCCCATCATGTCTTTTTGGGAATCTCAGGATTCCCCGAATAGGGCCCCAGTTGATGGGGTGGACTTGTTCTTCTAGCGTTTGCCCTTCTTCCGTAGCCAGTCAACAGCGTCAGGTTGAGCCTGATGTAATTCGAGACCTCCTTTGAATTTGGAGAGGTGGCAGTCATTGACTATGTGGGTCATAGTCTGTCTGTAGCCGCAGGGGCAGTTCGGGTCATCTCTGGCTCCCCAGCGATGGAACATGGCCTGTTCGATAGCAATTGAGGAGGGCCCAATCATAACATGCTAGGTCAAAACCGGGTTGATGCTTGCAGGGGTCTGTGATGAGGTGTTTGTTCTTTACCTCAGCTGACTGCCAACTCTGTTTCCAAGAGTCTGGAACAGAGAAGTTCAGTGTAGGCATAGGGGACCAGATTGGGTGACGAGACGTCAAGCGTTGGACAGGGTGGGTGAAGATATCCGAGCATATTGGCAGGTCCGGTCGAGTGTAGACGTGGGAAATGAACTTAGATGATGCCGCATCCCGACGAATATCTGGCGGGGCGATGTTGCTAAGAACTGGCAGCCATGGAACTGGGGTGGAACGGATGGTTCCAGAAATTATCCTCATGGAGGAATATAATTTGGAATTGACCAAGTGGACATGGGGGCTACGGAACCATCCTGGGGCACAGTATTCTGCAGTGGAATAGCATAATGCCAGAGATGATGATCGTAGTGTGGAAGCGCTCATGCCCCATGAGGAGCTGGCCAGTCTTGCAATGATGTGATTCCTCGCGCCCACCTTTGCTGCAGTTTTTATGAGATGTTCGTGAAATGACAGGGTGCGATCGAGAGTAACGCCAAGATAGACTGGCTGGGCTTCATGCCGGATTCTCGTATCGCCAAGCTGCACATTAAGCTCACGCGAGGCCGAGGCATGGTGTAGATGGAAAACAGATGATACCGTTTTTGCAGTGCTAGGGATTAGTCGCCATTTTTTACAGTCATCAGATATCAGAGACATGTCTTTCGTGAGTGTTTCCTCAAGGATGTCGAACTTTGATGCCTGAGTTGCATAGCAGATGTCATCGGCGTAGATGAACTTCCTTGAAGAAGTTTCTGGGAGGTCATTGATGTAAATATTAAATAGCGTAGGAGCCAGAACAGAGCCCTGGGGGAGGCCACTTGAGACAGGTCTCCATCTGCTAGACTTGTCACCCAGATGCACCCGGAATCTTCTGTTTTGGAGAAGAAACGATATAGTGTTGGCCACCCATGGAGGCAGGCATCTTGAGATCTTGACTAGGAGACCACGGTGCCAGACCGTGTCATAGGCTGCTGTGAGATCAACAAAGACAGCACCCGTCTTTAAATTCTTCTGGAATCAATTTTCAATGTAAGTTGAGAGGGCCAGGGCTTGTTCGCAGGTAGATCTTCCTGGGCGGAAACCAGCTTGGGCGGGTGATAGGAATTTCTCTGTAAGATGAGAAATACGTGACAGAAGCAGCCTCTCAAGGAGTTTGTAACACACGGAGAGGAGAGAAATTGGTCTATAGCTGGCGGCCAGTGTTGGGTCTTTCTTTGGTTTCAAAACCGCTATTATCTTCGCATGACGCCAAACTTTGGGCATAGACTCAGATTCCAAGATGTGGGACAGGAATGAAGCGAGGAATGGGGTGGCCTAATAGTGACCAAAGAGTCATCATTAAAGTATGCCAAGTCTCTTGCTCTTATTCAGCTTTTGCAGTCCTTGCTTTGATAAGGATAGCTTGGAAGTGAGTGAGGGAAGTTTAATAGGAAATAGTTGAAGAGGGTAGCTAAGTCTGTCCTTTTTGATGTATGCCATTCTCACAGGGGTGAAATGGTATGTCAATGTTGTCTTTATTTGCATTTCTCCGACAGTCAGTGACCTGGAGCGATTTTTCATGTGTTTGTTAGCCTTTTGGATCTCTTCTGTAGTGAATGTTCTGTTCATATCCTCTGCCCATTTTTGGATGGGGTCATTTGCTTTTTTGTTGCTAATTTTGCTGAGCTCTTTGTATATTTTGGTTATTAGTCTCTTGTCTGATGATGGCATGTGAAGATCTTCTCCCATTCTGTGAGGGATCTCTTTGTGTGATAGTTTATTTGGCTGTGCAGAAGCTTTTCAATTTGATGTCGTCCCATTGATTTGTTTCTGTTTTAGTCTTCCTTGAAATTGGGTTTATATCATCAAAGATGTCCTTGAGGTTTAGGTGGGAAAGTGTTCCACCAATGTTTTCCTCTAAGTATTTGATAGTTTCTGGTCTAACATCCAGATCCTTGATCCATTTGGAATTAATTTTTGTTTCTGGTAAGATAAAATGGTTCAGTTTCATTCTTCTGCATGTTTCAACCCAGTTTTGAGGGAACAGTTTCTACCATTAATTTGATTCGGGGTATACTGCATTATAATTCTATATCTGTATATGCTTTAGTATTGAGTCCCAAGAATCTGATTACCATTTAATTCAATACAGCTGACCCTCCCCTGCTACTTAACTCACCCCGTCTATCCCCATCGAATTCTACTCTGGTGAACACCATTTTATTTTACTCTCACATTCTATGAATTTATTTTAGTTTGGTCCTATTTATTCAGTTGCTGTGTTTCTTTGTACTGTCTAAGTTGTTTTTTTATTATTATTATTCTTAAGTTGCTCTTCTAATCTTTGACTTTTGCCATTTTGATTATAGTGGATTATTGTAATTTAAAAAATAACAGATTGCAGGGGCGTGACTCGGAGCAGGTTTAAAACAATCAAGGTTCATTACATGGAGGTACACTGGTACTGAACGGTATATTTTAGGTGCAGCAAAATAGGCAGTTATCAGCAGGGCTAAGACTAGGCCAGGCCCGTGAGTCCCAAAGTGAATTGCCAGACTTCAGCTAACTTGTACACGTCCTGGGAGGAGTAGCCATGGCAGGGCGCCCTGAGGGGGCTGAGCTGGCATGCAGAGCACAGGAAGAAAAAGAGCTGTGGGGGAGGGGGAAGGGGGAGGGGGCCGATTGAGCGCCTGGAAGTAAGATAACTTGGTCCATCAGCCTGACTGTTAACTGTATGCAGATTACTTTCTCATTCAGCCTCCTCTGTATGCTCTTTGAGTCCCAGAGTCCTACTCAAGGGCTGTGTCACACAGTGGGTCTAGGTGTGGTTCTCTCCGGGTTCCTCATAATTGGAACATTATAGATTTCCTCTGTTTGGTTTCTTCATGAGTGTTCTTGGCATTATTTTCTTAGATAACCTTTCCTATTCCTTCTCATTTCTGGGATTTACCCCCTATAGTGTAAATATTGTTCTTCCTGATGTGACCCCAGAGGTCCCTTGATATATCTTAACTCAGTTACGTAATTGTTGGCCCAGTAAGGAATGTGTTGGACTTTATTGTTATTTATGGGTCCCAATTTCAGTCTCCAGCTCTTGTATGTGCCAAAATGATACTCTGATTCACGTTCTTCATTCTCTGTCATTAAGAAATATTTTAGGGGCCAGGCGGTGGCGCAGCAGGTTAAGCACACATGGTGTGAAGTGTAAGGGCTGGAATAAAGGATCCCAGTTCAAGCGTTTGTCTCCCCACCTGCAGGGGGGGTCGTTTCACAGGCAGTAAAGCAGGTCTGCAGGTGTCTATCTTTCTCTCCCCTCCTCTGTCTTCCCCTCCTCTCTCCATTTCTCTCTGTTCTATCCAACAACAGCAGTAATAGCAACGATAACAATAATAACAGCAAGGGCAATAAAAATGGGGGGGAAATGTCCTCCGAGAGCAGTGGATTCGTGGTGCTGGCACCAAGCACCAGCAATAACCCTGGAGGCAAAAAAAGATTAAAATATATATATGCATATATATTTTCAAACTGCCACCACTCATTTGAATTACTTTCTCCATTTGTTGCTTTGCTTGCATAGCTTCTCTTTTTTTTAATATTCATTGATTCCCTTTTGTTGCCCTTGTTTTATTGTTGTAGTTATTATTGTTGTTATTGATGTCATCATTATTGAATATGACAGAAAGAAATTGAGAGAGGAGGAGAAGAGAGGGAGGGGGAGAGAAAGACAGACGCCTGCAGACCTGCTTCACCACTTGTGAAGCGACTCCCCTGTGTAATGCTTTAGCTTTAAAACGTGTGTTTGAATCTCTTCAAATTTCCTGGCTCATCTCTTCTTTTCCCGAGTGTGGTGAGCATCTTTATAGCCATTGCTTTGAGCTCCTACTAAGATGGTTTGTTTCTCTCTCTTTAAGGTTTTTCTGGAGATTTGGTGTTCTGTTTTGTTTTTTCCTTTCATTTGGGACATGTTTTCCTGCCTCCCCATCCTGCCTGATTCTGTATTTTGGTTTGTGTTAAGTGACTCTACCAGCTTTCCTGATTTTGAAGACTCGGTCATTTGGAAATGGTATTCCATGGAGTCCAGGTGCACATACTCCAACTACGATTTCAGGGTGCTTTCCTCGGGTGTGGCATACCAGTCTGTCTGACAGGGCCATGCATCATGGTGTGTGAGACTGATGGTTGGACTCGGTCAAGGTATACTACTTTGGCATGTTAAATAAATGATACTGTTGAACCAATACATCTTTGGTCCATTGCTGCTACTCAGTGACTAGATATTGTCCGTCCCAAATATATTTTCACCTACCATGAGACAACACAAAAGCTGACACCCAGTGACTGGGGCCACAACATGAAGTCGGGATGTGTTTCTATTAAGTGGATTTGTGAATTTCTGCTATGTCTTAGGGGTGGGCTTGAATTCAGAGCGAGGCTGTCCCACAAACTCCAGAAGACTGGTGGGTGGGTGTTGAAGGGGGCGAATGTTATTAAAATGGTGTTTACCAGTGTTTTTACCCAGTGATTATAGAAAAGGCTTTCTGCCCTTCAGCCAGATGCTCTTACGAATGCTAAGAGAGGAGAATTGGGCTGGCCTAGAGCAGCAGGTTAAGCACAGGCAGTGCAAGGACCGGCTTAAGGATCCCAGTTTGAGCACTGGGCTCTCCACCTGCTGGGGAGTCGCTTCACAAGCAGTGAAGCAGGTCTGCAGGTGTCTGTCTTTCTCTCCCCCTCTCTGTCTTCCCCTCCTCTGTCCATTTCTCTCTATCCTATTCAACAACGATGACATCAACAACAACAACAATAATAACTACACCAATGAAACATCAAGGGCAACAAAAGGGAATAAAATAAATATTTTTTTAAAAAAAGAATGCTGAGAGATTCTTTAATGTATGGTTTAGGTGCTTTTTAAACTTATATTATTGCTCTGAGTTCATGATGAGTGACCCTGGGCTTGGACCTTTTAAAGATGGGTTCACTATTCCCTAGGGGTTTGGGTTTTGTTGTTATTGTTGTTGTTTTTCCCCAATGTGAGTGCTCTAGGGACTTGTTTCTGCTGAGCTGAGTTGAGGTGTTGAGATAGCCAGTGCAGAGCTCTACCTGTGCCTACTCGGCAGGATCAGTTCTTTGCTTTCTATACCAGTTTATTTGTAGTGAATTACCACACAATTGTCATTTGGACAATTTTTCTCTTGTAGGTAAGTAATTTTTCTCTTGTAGGAAAGTTTTGTACTTTCTAGCTCCTTCTTCTTTTACTTTTTTGACTGGGTTGTTCCAAAAGTTGCAACTTTTTTTTTTTGTTGTTGTTGTTGTTAATGAAAAAATGCATCCATTATGAGTTTTCTGACAACACAATATATTTCAGATATTTGGTTATAATGTGTCTTATGAATTTATTTGTGGTTTTCAGCTATTTAGTGTTCTCTCAACTTATTGAACAGTTAGGTCTTTTGCCAGATTTGGCAAAAGATTTTCTGCTATACTTTATAAAAAATGTTAACACCAGACTTTAAATTTTTCTCTGAATGTCCAGATTTGGAATCTCCAGCACAAATGTTGTCTTTTATTACTGTCTCACTAATTCCTAAGACTCCTTGTTTTCTACCTGTATTCTCTGTGCTTTTCAGAATTGGAAATGCTTAGTATTCTGTCTTTGAATTTATTGATGCATTTCTCTGTTCTCTCCATTCTACTGTTGAGTTCACTCTGCCTTTTTTCTTTCAGTCTTACTTTTCAGCTCTAAAATGTATATTTGTTTCTTCTTCCTGTCCTGTCTACCTGTGCTTCCTTTTTCTTCATTTGAAACATCTTTGTAACTGCTCTTTATGTACCTTTCTGGTGCTCATTTGAAATCGACAGCAATTCTAAGCTTAAGATGATCTTGTTAGTAGTTCATGATCATTTTTTATTATTTAAAACTGAGAACTCCCTGATCCTCGGCATATTAAGTTATTTTTCCATTGGATCTTTGACATTGTGTCTATTGTTTTATGAACCTGTAAATCTTCTATTGATTGAATAGATCACTTCTGGTAGTGCTCTGCCTCTTTACTGCTAGATGAGGTTGAACATCCAAATTCCATACTAAATGTCCAGTGACACCTACAAGGTGGGAGGCCTTTGTTATTGCTTGGCAGTGGTGGGGGTTTAGGCCTCCTGGGACACCTTCACTGATAACACCCTGGGTGGGAAAAGTAGAAATTCCTCTTGAAGTAGAAATTATTTACTGCTCTGCTGGTGGTCCTGGTGACACTGTAGGAGGTTGATCTTGCTGTTCCTGCTGGGTGGTGGTTCAAATTCTAACTCAATAGACTTGTATACTTGACTCTCCTCTTACATATAGAGAGAGGGGTTCTTTCTTTCTTTCTTAATTTCTTTCTTTCTTTCTTCCTTTTTTTTTTTTTAACTCTAATGGAAGTCTAGTAGGTTTCTCACTTACTTAGTCTCTACTGACCTGGGAGTTGGGTTGGGTACAGGATTTTGGTATTTTTGAGGATTCTTCTAAGTACTTGAATAATTTCTATTTTTACTTAAGCGATATATATATATGTCTATATATGTGTGTATATATATAGACATATATATTAGATCTGTGAATAGATATGTATTTAGTTTTCTTGGGCTCGTTTTAGCAAAGCTCAAAGCTTACAGTTTTTCCTGGTGTTGTGGCATCACATTTGAGAACTGCTAATTTGCTTTTCAGATGTGAGAAGAAGTGAATGATTGCAAAGTGTGTTGTATATAAGAAAGTTTAATGTGTTTCTAGGTATTTTTGAAAAACAGTGAAACTATAAGTGGTGTTTTTAAAGAGGTAGACAGTACCTAAATTTCTACTTGGTTCTTCATTTATAACAACACAATTAAAATATTAGTTTTATTCTAGACTTATGGCACAGTGAAGTATACATGTTTGTCTAAAACCATGCTGATATGGATAATATCAACAGAATATTGTTATCTTTCAAATTGGAGGGGGGTGCAGTTTTTTATATTCCTGAAATTATATATACCATAATATCAAACTTGAAATTTAAGAATACTTAAAACATATTCAAATTTAAGTAATTTAAATTATTTCATGACCCTCAAATTTGTTTAACATATTTTATTGGGAGCCTACTAAGAAATCATCTCTCCCTAAATAGCAGATTTTAGTTGTAACACTGCACATTTACTAAGTTGTGTTTTCAGCTGCCCAGGAAGATCCTCAAGTCCTTTGCTCTGATGCAACTTAAAAAATGGTAATTCAGAGTTATCTTAAAAGAAAAGGAATCTCAGTGGATTAATTAGTTTTATCTCTAAACAAGTGTGAGCCTAGTCAAACACTTGTTTACTTACCTTTGACATAAATGGGCGAGATGATAAGTAAAATAATTTGCTAACTGAAAGTTGCTATGAGGTAATAAGCCCATGTGTTTCTCAGTAGGATTGAGGGCATTCTAGTTGAAAACATAAAACTGTTTATGCTGTTACGGAAGTTTCAGGTAGTGAAACTTTGTACTTAATAATCATAAGTTTATCAATTCTGGGAATTAAGTGGACTTCCACTTTCCCATTAAATTGAGAAATGAAGATGTGAGAAGCATTTCATTGGTCAAAAACTGGCAAAGAAGAAATAACACAACAGGATCAAATGAGTAAGGAACCTGACCTTTTCTTTAATTTCACCTACTATACTATCTTAGAACTGTGCAAAGCCTAGAAAGAGAACAACAGCACTGAGAACAAGGACAGATTCAGCACTTGGGGTGTTTCGTTCTGTTTTCTTAAAGAAAAGAGAGAAACTTTCTTGCCATGTTTGTTCCTTCTCTTCTCTGGCTCAGGCTAGACTTTACGGTTTGTTTAGCTGTGAAGGGATGACAGACTTGGGGGATGGTCAAGGGAGCTTAGTTTTGGAATGTAAATACATGTGCAGCTCGGCTCCTTTTGTTGAGCATCTCTTTAAACTAAGACAAAAAAATCAGTGAATGAATGAATAGCAGCATGGTGAAATACCTAAATGTTTGAGTTAAAATTTTTGGATGTTTGAAATCCTGTTTGGATCCTTTTCCCAGATCGTGGTGCATTCACAGGCACTCAGCAGGGAACTTCATGGAGATGCACATTTGGGCAGAAGGTCTTTGAGGATGCCTTTCTCTTAACTTTGCCTTTTCTTCTTTAGAAAAAAGTAATGGCTTAAGTCTGACTGAAGAACAATGTTTTTTGTATGTTCCTTATAAGAATTTACTTATGGTTCATAGATCTTTACCTACCATCTAGGTCTGCAGTCCCTGGATTTAAAATAGCACACATCTTACTGCAGACTACAGGAAACACCAAATTAAACACTTAATGACATACTGCTGAATAAGACAAAAGGCGACAAATTATAAATCAGTCCACTAAACCTCCACAATGAAACTCACAGGGAAAGAAGTGAATTTGAGCTATACTTAAAAGGGGGGAGGGGGTGCTTCACATTTGGTGTTCAAGTGACAGGTTAACTCAGTGGCACAGTTGCATTTGAGTCCAGATAGAAAGATAGATATAGATATTTTTATAATGATGATATGAACATAAAACCTGTGCTTCAATAACAGGCAGCAAGCCTAGATATTGGGTGTTTAAGTCAGTACTCACAAATTCTGTCTTTTTTTAATATATATTTGTCTCTCACTTATTTCAGAGTTGCTGTGAGGATCATGCTAATTTATGATATCAGTCGACCCTGTAGGTCACATAGTGGTTTATTAATTTTCCTCCTCACAGTTGCCTTAGCCACATGCAAGTCCATTTCAATTTTCTTGACTAGCAAGGAAGTTAGAGTGCCCTTTGTCTCTTGCATAAAGTCTGGGGAAGGGAGTGAGAACAAGAGATTCTGGGGTTAATGGACAGGTTAGAGAACAGATGGAAGGGAAAAGGAATGGGGAGGCTTTTTTTTTTTTTTTTTTTAAAGAGAACTAGTTTTCAAAAGACCCTAGTTAGTACTTCTGGCTCATTTTTTTCAGCCTTTCCTCTGGGGGAGTTTCTTTCATAAGATGCCCCCCAACCCCCCTCTCCCCTCCCCAGACTCCAAACAGAAAGTGTGCCTTCTGGGTGGTGTCATGAGAATGTTGAAGTGGACCTCTGACAATGCCTCTGGCAGTTAAGTTATAATAATAATAGCAGAGAGAGTCCAGGCGCCACCACCCCCATAATTTTGAGGAGCTGCCTTTGGTCCTGGAGGAGGTGAGACAGCTCTGTGTCATAGGAGAGTTTGCCAGAAGGAGAACCTCAGATACGTGCCAAGTTGCAAACTACGAGACACCCAGATCCCATTTCACATCAGTTTATTTGAAGTTCGTTGAAAGAGAGTTGGTTGGGGTACACAGTTTTGCACATGGATGAACACACACACACACACACACACACAGTTTTGGGAAAATGTATCAAGTCTAAGCTCTCCCTTGTGCTCCAGGGTGTGATTCCAAGGTCAAATGTATTGATGAAAATTCCATCCACATTACTATCCTTATTTTCTTTATATTGTTTCAATTCCAGCAGAGAGCTAAATGTAGTAACAGGGCCAAGGAGACAAAGATGTCAACTCGAATGCCAGAATTTAAGGCAACAGTAGTGCTGGCAAGTTCATTTTCTTCCCTATTGTCTTTGCATTTATTTGACCTACAGTCGTTTAAATAACAGAAGGAGAGGTAGGTGGCAATAAATGCAAAACATTGGAGAAGACATTTTGCAAAGAAGATGCTTTAAAAGATGATGATGAGCATTTCACAACTAGGAGGACAGGCCAGGGATATGACTCAGTGGTAGAGTGAGTGCATGCTTTGCTTATATAAGATTCTAGGTTCAGTCCACAGCCCCAGAAACAAGGGAGAAAAGATTCTGTGTCTACTCTTTGTGTAGCTACGAATTAATCTAGGCAAGGAGGGGAACCAGTGTTAGAAGCTAAGTGGCACAACAGTTACGTGATCTGTAGGCTACGTCAACATGAGAATGTGGGGCCTCGTGTTCAAAAGACTGAGAATTTCAAGAGTGACAGCAAATCATCAACCCAACATGGAGCCCTTGTGAGTGTCCGATCCTCTGCACACTGGCTTGGATGGCACACCCATGAAACTGTCCCGGCACGATGGCCATGCACGTACGTGGCTCTCCACTTGTCCCGGGATCTTAGACATCCCTCCCCCTTCAGCCACTGACTTCACATTTATACTTGGAGTAGCGCAAAGAAAGTAAAGTATATATGTAGTAATATGCATACATGCACAGAGACAGTCCAAAAGTTTCTTAAATGGGCATACTTCTCTAAATTAGGTAACAGAGATTTGGATCAGAGTAGAGTGGAAACGGGCCCAGTGGTGGTGCACCTGGTTGAACACCCATGTTACAATGTTCAAGAACCCAGGTTCCAGCCACTGGTCTCCACCTGCAGGGGGAAAGCTTTGTGAGTGGTGAAGCAGGGATGCAGGTGTCTCTCTTCTTCTCTAGCTTCCCCTCCCCTCTCAATTTCTGGCTGTCTCTATCCAATAATAAATAAAGATAATAATAAAAAATGAAAATAAAATGAATTGAGGGGAAAACTAAATGTGTTATAACCATCTCATGTTGTTAGGACTCCATTGAAGAATGATTAAAGTAATATTGCTAAAATTACTTTAAAATTCTTCAGCTCTAAAATTCTGTTATTCTAATATCCATAGTCATTTACATGAGATTTTATAGTTTAGGGCTAGAGAAACAGGACAGCAGTAGCTCAGGGGATTTTCATGAGAGAGGGCACAGGTTTGATTCTCTGGTGGAAAAAAAAAATGATTTTATAGTTTAAAATTTTACGTGCTGGCCCAGGTGATAACCCAACAAGTAGAGTACAGAACTTTCATGATGTTAAGCTCCAGCTATGTCCCCTGGTACCATATTTATCAGAACTGTGATCTGGTAGCTCTCTCATGAAGCAAAAAACACTTTTTTAACAGAAAATAAAATTCTACATATAGAAATAGAATAATACGTCACATGATATGAATAAAATTTAAAATGAATATCATTAGATAAGACTTCAACATGAATTTATGATTCACGTATTTATGACTTGGAAATTGAAGATAGAATAGTTTAGGTACTTTATACATAATTTGATATATATACATAATATTGCATATATAATCAATTTTTTAAACGAAATGTCTAAAGTAAGAAAAAAGTTATTTTATTTTATTTTTTTTTGCCACCCTGGCTATCCCTGGGCTTTGGTGCTGCCATTATAGTTCAACTGCTCCCAGTCACTTTTTTTTTTTAATTTTTTTCTTTTTTTTTAAATTTCTTTTATTATCTTTATTTATTTATTGGGTAGAGACAGGCAGAAATTGAGAGGAAGGGAGGGACAGAGACAGAGAGACACCTGCAGTCCTGCTCCACCACTCATGAAGCTTCCCCCTGCAGGTGGGGGCCAGGGGCTTGAGCCTGGGTCCTTGCTCTTAGTACTGTGTGCTCAACCAGGTGCACCACCGCCTAGCCCCTTTATTTATTTATTCTTTCTAAATATTTTGTCTTCCTAATTTGATAACACAGAGAGAAATTGAGAGGGGAAGGGAAGAGAGAGAGAGGGAAAGAGAAAGATAGACACCTACAAATCTACTTCACCGCTCATGAAGCATCTCCCCTGCAGGAGGGGAGTGGAGGCTCGAATCTGGGTCCTTGTGCACGTGATATGTGAGCTTAACTGGGTGCACCACTGCCCCACCCGAAGTTAACTTTATGACGTATGTTCTAAATCCTGGATTCAGTGTTACCACTGAGCATTAGTACAAGTTCTTATTCATGTACAACGAAACTTCATTCTGGTATAAAGGAGACTTATAAGTTGCAGAACTGAGACCAAAGCAGGAGAAACTTCATCTGGACTCCTAGAAACACGGAGCCACACTTTCCCCCACGAACATACAAATACCATGATCAGCTTATAGAGACAAGTTAGAAACATCTTTTCATTTCCAGAAGATTTCAATATTTGCTTCTCACCTGTTACCATTCAGAGCTATTGAAAGAGGAAATTTCCATCTTATTCATTTAGATTCTTCTTGGCTGGTAGAACAAGTAAATTAATGTTTGTTGGGTTAATAGGAAAGCAGAACCGATTTGATTGCATACATATGAGAACCTCATATAGATGAGAATTCTAAAGCCAGTGAGCATACTGAAAGTGTGTGTGTGTGTGTGTGTGTGTGTGTGTGTGTGTGTGTGTGTGTGTACACACCTGCATTTCAAAGAGACAGGGAGGAACACATATAATAAGGCCAGAGTCTCTATCAATAGCTATTCGCCATGACTTATAGATACAGTTCCCCAACAGAAAGATTATTCTGATAAAAGTCCTAATTCTAGTTAAAGCTCTCAATTTTCATTCTTCTGGGTCGTTAATGAAGTTTTGGAATGTGAGCCTCAGTTGGCCTTACTTGAAATAGTCCACATGCCAAAGGCAACATCTTGGGGGTGGGGTGGTGGTGATGAGGAGGGCTATCCTTCACTATAATTTTGACTGAAATAGTTGAAGGCTATTATAGGATTTTATACTGTATGCATGCCATTTTAGACACACAAAAAGAATGGTGTCCTTTGTATGTGGCCATTTTTGCATAAAGATGATATTTTGTTAGTAATGCTCTGGAAATGTAGGCTATTTAATTTAAGAAAATTAGAATTTAAATTTAAGATATTTAGAAATGTGAGATATTTAACAAAGACATATTCATAGTCTAAAGCTACTCCTTTAATGTCAACCCAGGCGTTTACTACTGTTACCCCATTGCCTATTACAGAGTGATTGCATTCAGGCTTTTTTTTTTTTCAGGCAATTCTTTTAACTTCTGCATCTTAGGTTAAATAATTTCTTAGACGTGAAGCTGAAAATGGAGCTCATGGGATTTCTCACTCCTACTTACCGCCTTTCTAATCACTTTATCAAGTTTCTTGCACTCGTGAAGAGTAGCCTATCTAAATGCATACTATTTTTTGTTTGAAACATCTTTTTTTCTGACTACAAATGAAATGTTTTCATTTGAAAAGTTGCTCATTTAAGAAATATATAGGAAAAGATGTTCCTTAAAATCAACTGTACTTTGAATGGTGACATTTGGTGAAACATTTAAATTTTCTGTTTCTTATCTATAAAAACAACAATATGTAGGAAAAGTCTGTAGTATTGAATTCAGTCTTTTTTCTGCAGGTTGAGTAACTTGTATGAGAACTTTTGCCAAGACCACACTTCTTTTTTGAACTGGAGACCTGATTTTGTATGGCTAGCTTTTTAATGTTCTATGTAGGTACTTGTCATGTGATTTGGTCTTTTATCACTCATTTTTAATTATTATCTTACTGATTTAATGGAACCATTGTTAGAATAATAGGATATCACTTGAGATAATCCTTTCAGATGCATTCTCTTCTTTTAAGTCTTTAGTTTTGGACAGTCTTAAATTGTAGGTTGTTAATTTTTATTAGCCTATAGTTACTCAGAGCCAAGTCTGGTAAACATATTTAATTAGGTTGGAATTCTTTCCTGTTTGGGTCATAGATGAAACAGCATCTCACAGGTATTGACGCTGATTTTTCTTACATGTTTTGTCACCTGACCCTACTAATAATTCCAATGAAAGAATAATTTTTAATGTAAAGTAAAAGTGTTTCACCACAGTAGTGTCAGTCGGGATATTATTTATCTGGAAAATCTGAAGGCAATAAATACTTTTTATTAAGGTAGTATTGCATTGTAACATTATATAAATTTCAGCTGTGCATCATTACAAATCAACATCTGGATCCTTCATCATACAATTGATCCTTTTTTTTTTTTTTTTACTAGATATACCCTTATTCCCCTTTCCTTTTCCCCTAGTTGCTCTTAATTTGATTTCATAGTACATTCTGAAGTCTTCAATTTGTAATGTTTGTTGAGAAAATCACTCTTACTCTGCTCTTTCAGACTCTATTGCTTTGACACTCCCAAAGTTAAATATTAAGTATTGATGATTGTTATTCTGCTTGGGTTGTTTGGCAATGTCTCTTCTTCAGGCTCGTCTTTTAGTCATGGTTCCTTTGTCCTTCAAGAAGTGGGGTCTCTGAGTAGTGTTTTTCTGAATGTCTTTGCTTTAAAAGAAAGCAACTTACTTCAAAACCAGTCATCACTCTCCCTTTCTTTGTGGCCTCATGAGTTTGTCTTAATCTCTCCCTTCCTAGTTTTGTTGTTGTTTCCACTGGAAAGGGGAATAATGAGTATCTTAAATCAGCCTTCCTCTTCCAACCCTCCTATTTTAATCCCCAAGCCTGAAGGGTGGACAGAGGAAGGAAGAACCTTCAATCTGTTGCTTTGTTAGAAGCTCCAGTGACTAAATCTCTTAGAACATTTCTAAAGACGGAGTTTTGGAGCCTTTCCCTATGCACTCTGTCTGCCACTCCCTCAGATTACTGAGGATTGGTTCTATTACCAAACAAGACTGATATTGAGCCTAAAATTTTTACTCATTTTATGGTGTTTGACTTAACATAGAAATTGCAAGATTCGGTAGTACAGTAATTACTGTTTTTAAAAGAAAAAAAAAACAGCTTGATGCATGCTGAATTCCATCTCTTGGGCTGCAGGGAAAGCAGGTTCACAACCTTTTGGGTCCTAGCATTAATGCCTGTAGCAGCAACACATTTCAGAGCTGTCTTCTTTTGACCTGAAAACATTTTCCAGCAAATGTAACACAAAGCCTTAAGCATAACTTTCTTTAGAATGTGGGATATTTCATAACTAAATAAGTTAATATAGTAATGGGGGACTAGTATGCTCCCCCCCCCACCTGCAAATCTATATGTTTGAATTGAATAAAGTAAATGTTAACAAATGTACTGCTTTTATGGGTGAAATGAGAGACAATCTGTTGAAAGACTATTTGGTCTTCTGGGTATTGTAGTTGTTGTTATTGTCCCTGAGACTTCATGGCCCCAGGACAATTTTTTTGTTGTTGTTCAGATAGGAAAAAAAAAAAAAAGAGAAGGAGAAATGGGAAGATTCCACAGCACCAAAGCTTTTCTTGGTATATTGGGGGCTGAGTTGCAGCCTGTGTTACATGGCAAAGGAGGCTCCCTCCTGGCTGAGCAATCCTGTCAGCCTGAAAGATTATTTGAAAAAAAAAAAAAGTGCTCAAGTCTAGAAGGTATGTCACTTATATTCCAAGACAGTTGATAAAATTGATCATGTTCATTTCAATACCATTCATTATCAATTTTGAAAACGATAGGAGGGCTATAAAAATGTATGAGAGGCCAACATGAATCAGGATTTTTAAATGAAGACTTGTGACCTAGAAATATAGGCCTGATGTTTAACTTCTCTTCTTGACCAAAAAAAAAAAAAAAAGATTTAGAAGAAATCAGTCTGAAAACACAGAACAAAATGAAATCAAGGGAAACTAAAACTGCTCTAGTTAAAGATATGATCTTCAGAAAGGGGTAAAATTCTATTTCATTTCACTTTCAGATGGGCAATGCACTCAAAACACAGGAGGTAAGAAAGAAACTTTCTCTGCCCACCTCACAGAAAGTGGTGACAGCTTCATCTGAAGTAAATTTAGATGCTTGCTTGTCCCTCCCCTTGTTGGGGAGGAGGGTTAATGGCTTACCTTAGACTTGTTGGCACATAGGTACAGCCTCTTAATTCCTTATAATACAAAACACTGTCTCTCAGCCTCATGAGATCAATAAATATTATTCATTTTTGCTGGAGCAGTCTTTTTATATCTTTCCTCTACAGGATATTAGTTAAAATCGGAATAGGGCGGAGGGTAGATAGCGTAATGGTTATGCAAACAGCCTCTCATGCCTGAGGCTCCCAAGTCCCAGGTTCAATTAATCCCCCCATGTGCCAGAGCTGAACAGTGCTCTGGTAACAAAAACAAACAAACAAACAAACAAACAAAAATAAAAATAAAATTGGAATAGTATGCTCTCAATCTCTGTTTATCGAGATATTGTTAGTTGCACTGTGATTATTAGAGAGTCATGGAAAGATTTTTATTATTTTGCATTATTAAAAAAAGAAACTAAATTTAAAAAGTAGGGAGGCAACATGCATTATAAAATTTTTTCACACATATGCATATAAGCAGATACCATTATATACTTACTTTAGGACAGTATTTCTTATAGTGAATCATGAAAAAAAAAGTTTGAAGTTACTGGTTTACTCTCATTTCAATAATTCTGTAGTACACTTTTTTTTAGTGCCAAACTCTTTCAAGAGTCATATTCATGAATAGATCTACAAACTATCACCTCACTAGAAGTGGAAGAAAAAATGATTATGACCATAATTATGGAAGAGAGATGAACATTCAGATTATTGATGGCACCAGGATTATAGGTTGGAGATTACAGATTTAAAGTAGTTATCCGTACTTGGGAACCATGCTGAAACAATCAGGGAGATATTCTTGTGGGCCTGGGAGATAGGGAAACATTTACAACGTCCTCCTTGTATCTGAAGTCTCTGGGTTTGAGTTCCAGCACAGCACATGCTGGAGTGGTGATCTGGACTCTCTCCCTTTCTCTCACACACACTTAAATAAATGAGAAGACAAACAAATCTGTCTTTAGTGTTGAAACAAATGTGAAATATTCTTTTTTTTTTTTTAGATTTTTAAAAAATATTGATTCCCTTTTGTTACCCTTGTTGTCTTACTGTTGTAGTTATTATTGTTGTCGTTGTGTTGGATAGGACAGAGAGAAGTGGAGAGAGGAGGGCAAGGCAGAGAGGGGGAGAGAAAGACACCTGCAGACCTGCTTCACCGCCGGGGGGGCTCAAACCGGGATCCCTACGGTGGTCCATGAGCTTTTTGCCACCTGCACTTAACCTGCTGCACTATCGCCTGACTCCCACGAAATATTCTTTTTTTTTTTTTTTAAAGATTTGTGTATACCTATGTGGTTTTTTTTTTTTTGTAATTTTATTTATTTATCTTCCCTTTTGTTGCCCTTGTTGTCTTTTTTATTGTTGTTGTAGTTGATGTCGTCATTGTTGGATAGGACAGAGAGAAATGGAGAGAGGAGGGGAAGACAGAGAGAAGGAGAGAAAGACAGACACCTGCAGATCTGCTTCACCGCCTGTGAAGCGACTCCCCTGCAGTTGGGGAGCCGGGGTTTGAACCGGGATCCTTATGCCGGTCCTTGTGCTTTGCGCCACCTGCGCTTAACCCGCTGCGCTACCACCTGGCTCCCTCGAAATATTCTTAAAGGGGTAGAACAAAAGGTGAAGAATGTCTACTATATATGTCATATATACAGAAAACAGTCTCGGTTATATTAAATCCTGTGAACAGTTTAGTTCTCTGAGTCTTTAGAAATTAAAATGCCAAAAAAAAAAAAGGATTTCATCTTTAAAAAATAACTTTATTCATCTTTCTATGTATGTGAGACTCCTTCTACTCCTTTCTCTGCTAATTGTGAATAAATGCTATAGTGAACTCAAGAATATAACTGCCCTGAAATGGAATAGCTGAGTCATATATTGTTTCTAGTTTTAATTTTTTGAGAAATTACCATCCTGTTTTCTATAATAGTGACACCAGTTTACATCCCCTGAAGCAGTGTATGAGGGTTTTGTTTTCTTCTTTCTTTCTTTCTTTCTTTTTTTTCTTTCTTTCTCTTCCTTCCTTTCTGTCTTCCTTTTTCCTTCCTTCCTGCCTTCCTTCCTTCCTTCCTTTCTTTTTTGCCACCAGGGTTATCACTGAGGCTCAGTACCAGCACTACAAATTCACTGCTCCTAGCAGCCATTTTTTTCCTGTTTGTCCCCCCCCCCCCCCCGCCCGCTAATTTTTATTAGATAGGACAGAGAGAAATTGGGAGAGGACGGGGAGATAGAGAGGGAGAGAGGGATACCTGCAGACCCGCTTCGCCACCAGAGAAGGTGTGGAGCAGGCTCGGGAACTTGGGTCCTCGCACACGGCTATATGTGCACTTAACCGGGTTCTCCAGCGCCCAGCCCCAAGGGCTTCATTTTCTCCAACCTTTGTTTCTGATTATAGTCATTCTCGCTAGTAGGAGACAATATGGGGTTGTTGTTGTTGTTAAACTATTCCCCAAATAAGAAAAAAAATGGAAAAAAAAAACCAGTAAGATATTTTTTTCATGTGCTTTCCATATAGTATTTTAAACATCTAACAACATTCCTTGAATGTCCTCTAAGTAAAGCATTGCTGTGCTTTTTTTTGCAAGAGCTGTAAGCGCAGATGATGTAGGGATAGAGAGGCAGTAGCACACTGCCTGACTAGGTGGCTAAGACTATGGACTCTGTAGCTTTGTCTTGCCAACAGGAGGCCAGTGATGCAGTCTCCCTGTTCCTCAGTTACTTCATTTGCAGTATTGTGATAGTCAAACTATATTTCAAGTACTCGTGTGTG